>NW_020539593.1:17651-40865 GCF_003426905.1 Ctenocephalides felis
GATACTAATTTTTACAAACTTTGACGAATTTTAAAGCTAAACGAGTTGTCGTAGGTCCGTAATATTTCAGTATGATCTAGAAGGCAATGGTATCTACCGTCAAAAAAATAATAACAATCGACGAAAAAAATTTTTTTTACACTTACTACAAAAACTCTGCCAAAAACTATCAGCACGATTCCTAACCATATCTTTCGAACTATTTTTGAATTTTCATAATTGATTCAGAATTGCGGGCTAAAACGTGGACGAAAAATTTTTTCACTTTTCTGCTATTTTTAAAGAAACGTCTCGGCCGATCTTCACACAAAACTGACAAACGATAGTCCTCATCGAGATACATGGAATCTTTTATATTTTTGAAATCGGTCGCCGTTTTTGAGAAAAACGTCGATTTACGACAAAATTCTGTTCACACACACACACCCACACACACTTTTTCCAAATTTGGTCCCATTCAATTCAGAATGGCTTGAAACGTCAAGAAAACATAAAATAACCAAATCGGATTTTTTTATGAAACAAAACTTCTCCTTCGAGAAATTAATAATTAAAATTGATTTTTTTGAGAAGAAAGAAGGCTTTTAGTCAACAAATTAAAATCATAATATATATGTTTGAATTTACCTGAATAAGCTTATTATTGCATATAAATACAAAATATATATCATTACCAATTCTAATACTGCTTGTAAAAATATTGCTATTACAGAAATAGCTAATAAAACTCTTCAGTATAACATTTTTCTAAACTCACTCTTTACAGGTATTGCTTATGGTGCCGAAGAAGCATTTGGACTATAATACAGATTATCTTCTATCAGGTTTTCACGTCGAAGCATCAGTCTACAATCCTTTTGAATTCGTAATGAAACCAGAGAAGTAATTCATACTCATAGAGTGCACACCCACAATGTCTATCATGTTGTGAACTCTCTGAAACCAGTAATTATATCCAGACTTTGGAACTTGAACAATTATCCAGTAAAAGTTTGTGTTTTTTGCATTAGATGGTGTTATGGAACCTATTTATAATGAAACCACACAGAAGTTATTGATTACAAAGGCTTCGATGCAAAAGTTAGTAAAATATTCTTCAACAAAATTAACATGACACCAGAATACATACGACCTACAACTGGTGAGAGTTTTGGGACAAGGACAATAATGGTACTTTTACTGGTATGTTCGGTGTCATGGAAAATGAAGAAGCAGATATATCCATAAATATATGTGCTGTTAAAGGATACAAGCTGCAAAATTCAACATTTTTATACCCAATAAATGAAATGGTTTACAGGTTTATTGTACCGAAGTTGGGTTACAAATCACGAGTATTTTATTTTAGCGTCTTAGGATGGGGTACATCGACAATGATTGTATGTGCTTATATATTAATCCTAACCTTTGGAAAACTATTTGTTTCGATATATAATAAGCACATTAATACTGATGAAGTTCAATTTTATTCTTTTGGTAGACAGTGCATTACAACACTAGCAACATTTTTGATGATATCCCAAATAGTCCTGCTCATAATTATGAGAGGTGTTTGTTCATGGGTGCTTTATTCTTTGGATTAGTTATAGGTTGTTGTTACCAAGGAACAATGGTCAAAATGTTGGCAACTAGTATGGAATCACTTGATGTTGATTTATTGAGTGATATAGCTGATAGCAAATGGAAAATCCTAATAGATCATTCACTAAGAGACCACGTTTCAAGATATGATCATTCTGAAGTAAATAAGGTATATAAAAGCTTTATGAATCAGCAACGTTTGTGCACAATTATGCAGAAAGTGTAAGAAGAGTTGCCGAGAATAAAGATTCCGCTTTTCTAATGTATGATGTTGTTTTAGAGCATTATAGATATAAATTGTATTCAAAGAAAATTGCTAGAAATCTTCTACACAAGGTAGGCATAATAATAGATAGATAAATTTAAATCACTATTAATCTTATTGTTGAATTTGTATTGAATCATTAAACTTTCAATGCACATATATCACAGTATGTGGCCAAATGGCCACGAATAATTTATTTATAAAAGTGATTTATTGTTGAAAGTCAAGTGGCTCAAACAATACATAAATTTGAATAGTCACAATTTCTGGCACAAAAGGCACAAAATTTTATAATAAATCGTAAAAATGTATATCTGAAAAGAAGAATCAGAAAAATTAAATCATAAATAAAATTGATATAACTGAAACAATAATTAGTAGGTCTATAATTAAACTGAAAAATATAGACCACAATCTAAATATCAAAATATTTCCTGATGTATATTAATAAAATCAAATATCAAATCGTGCATTGGCATTGTGCCCAAAGGCAAGCTGCTGGAACTTTCAGAGTTCTAAATATATGTTCTATAAACTTGACTAAACATTCAAACAACCTAAATTAATAACTAGTTGGGTGTATGGCATCGTGCCTTAAGGCAAATTGCTGCAACTTCCCGTACCGTAACGAAATGTTCGAGGAATACTGAATGTTTTCAAATAGATTATTATAAATATTGTAACATTGTCTAATATTTATAAGAATATATAAACTGATTTGCAAAGTTGAAATTATTTGTTCAAAGTATATTAGAACTTTAGTCAGAATTAAAAAAAAATCTGAATTATTTTCGATACACAAAAATTTTTTTTTCGAAAAAAAAAAAATTGGAACAAAAATTTTTTTTCAGAATCAATTATTTTGTTAAGACAAGCAGAAAGTTCTTTGAATCATTTAAATCGGACGCTTATTTCTCTCAAAACCGACATTTTTTGTACATTTAGCTCAGTATCTTTGAAATGGCTAGACCTGCCTTTGCCAAAACTAATAACCACTTCTCCCAATCATTACAAATTGAATGTTTTTTAGATCATTCAAATCGGATGATCCGTTCTCTCAAAAACTCGATTTCTATTTTCTGCACACTTTTCTCTTTATCTCCGTAACGGCTGGACCTGCCTTTGCCAAAAACTAATCAATCACAATAGGAATCGAATGTTTTTTAAACCATTCAAATCGGTTGATCCGTGCGCCCGAACACGTGGACGAAAAATTGTATCCATACATACACACACACTTACACACACACACACACACACACACGCACACACACATAAAGGCATTTCCTTCGCTGTACAAAAAAAAACACACACACACACAAAACGTCGAAAAATGTAAAAATTTTCAATTTCGATTTTCGGCCATTACAATAACTTATCCTACGGGAAGTTAACAATCAAAGTGAAGGTTGAATATAGACTTTTTATTAACAAAACAAGCCTACAATGATAATAGACCAATAGATCAGAATATAACAAGTTTTGTTCATTTCAGGCACTTCAAATATTTACAAAGTCAAATGGTGCATACCTAATAACCAAAGTATGTCCATATAGACACAGATTCGATCAAGTTCTTTTGCGAATGGTGGAAAGTGGACTTGTAGCACAAGAAAAGAAAAATCATCTATATAGATTGCACTTGGATGTCATAAAAAATCCAAGAAAAACTGCCCCATCAAAAAAATTATTTTCAATGACTGAGTTATGGTTCATATTCATGAGTTTAGGAATATTCTTATTTTTATCGTGCTTAGTAAGTATAGTATGAAAAATATTTTATACTCGCATATCTATTCTCTGAGTCTGATCAGTTGTATCAAAAGTAAATTGATTTATTTATATATAATTGAACGTTTGAAGGTATTTTTTTAAACATCGTAAATAATCGTAAATAAAATGCACAAAAACTCCGTATCATTCAAGTCATCTACTGCATGGCGTTTATAATTTTTACAACTTATGTGTGATTTCGAATTTTCAAATGCATCCAGTGTATCATGTTCAGAAAATTGGAGATATAATATTTGTATCTGCCTTGCATTTAAAGTGTGTATTTATTGTATAACTTGTTTTACCAAAAAAAAAGAAAACGACTTGCAAAATGAAAGTCTGAAAAGGTCACTGATCACCAGATAATTATCAGCTTGTTGGAGAAATACCTTTAAAATTTATACAACAATTGATCCGACAAAAATAAAATCGAAAAAAATAAAGATATGGGCGATAGCTTTAAAATAGTTATATCAAAATTATAATAGACTAATGAAATAACATTAATCAAATAGCAAATTATGGCTATTATGACTTTCTGACACATTTCTAATTCACAGGTTTTTGGTATGGAAATCGCTATGAAGAGAAAAATTAAACAGAGTGGAGTCAAGTAGAAAAGTGTTTTTGAAAATGTATGCTAAAAGTTAATACAACATTTTGGTATCTCAATTTTGTATCCGGCTACAAAGATATATATAATGACATAATTATAGATTTAATGTAATTATTTGCACCATTGTTGAAATTTAACCGTAGTAAATAATAAAGAAATTGGAAAGAAAATATAATTTTTATTTAAAATGCAAGCCTTGCGCACAGATTGGTCAAATTTTTCTGTCTCGAAAAAATTGAACGCAATTTTATTTAATTTTTCACCACATAATTGTTGTGAATAATAATTGTCTTAAGTGGATGTACGTATATATATTTTTGTAAGTTGTAACAGTAAGAGCACTAATGCGAAGGAATTTCAAGTGCGTTGGTATTGTTTGTTTGTAAAGATAATTGTACCGAAAAACTAAAAACAAATAAGAAATACTTGAAAATAAAAAACAAATAAAGTGAGTTATTGAACCACAACATAGGCTAATTGTAAGTGTCTAACAAATTCCACTTTTTGATATAGAAAATCTACATTTTGCATATCAATTTTTTTTAAATTATAAAAATCGTTAAAACAGTATTAAAATACCTATGCTTTTTATAATAAATATAATAAATAACAATAAATTTTATATAGGTTTATCAATAAGTAAATTTCTATTATAAATTTATTTTATTATAACTTGGAAGTATGATTAAACTACTGTACCTATATCAAATTTAATTTAAATATATTTATAAGTTAACCTCTGCTTTAATTCACTTAATAAAGGAAAAAAGAAATGATAGCACACCGTAAATAAATATTGCAATAAATCCATACAATTTAAAAATTAGAGTTGAGTGAACCGTGGTAAAAATAGAATATATATACACATTGGTAGTTCTGTATGTAAACTATGCATGAGTGCAATTTATATGATAAAAAATATTATATGTAATGAGAATTTGTACATTATGTAAATAAATTATATTAGTACAAGCACAAGTAAGGTTAATTAATAAAAAATATTTTTAGTAATCATTGCACTGATAGTTCTGATTTACTCTGACTGTCGACTTCTTATTGAAAACATTTACTTTATAATATATATTAAAATCATTATAACGTTTAGAATTAAGAATATTTTAATAGCGGAATGACAAATTCCTCTAAAACATCAATGTCATATGTTCGAAACACAACAAAAAACTTAACCTCAACTTGTCAAAAAAAAAAACAATAAAAAATCCCATAGATAATAAAATTATCTATTCTCTAATTTGAAAAAACGATACGCATTTAGATTTAAATTTATAAAAAACTCTTAAATGAAAAACAGTAATTTATGTTAAAAGCATAACAAAACATTGAAAAAATAACGTTCATAAAACATACCTCTTGACAATTATCTTCAATTAAAACACAAACAAAATAAAATGATAATGAAAATTAATTCCGGTTAATATTTAGCTCATAACAACACGCCTTATAAAACACATATTAAAATACACATATTAATAAAACACATGTACTAATATAGCACAATATTTATTAAAACCAATATGATTTAAACACGTATGAAATTTGAAAAACAACAATGACATCAAAAGCATTTTCATCCTTGAGCATAGAGTAATGCAAAGTAATGTGTAGAGTGGAATGGGTTGTAAAGGCACGTCACACACCCGAGCAGGAAGCTGAAAAACTTCACTTCATTAAGAATCTCGTTAAACGCTCGTAAATGCTCGTTTACTTTTAGTCATCTTTTTAATCTTTGCTAGAAAATTATTAGTTGACTATGATTAAATAATTCATTTATTCATTCATTGAAAACCACGAATATTGTTATAAAAAATCCATATAATAATAATTATTAAAATAGGTACATTCAAATATATTAATGCATGATAAATAATATACAATGCTTATGCAATATACTAGCGACGTGATTCTAGGTATAATTATGAATAAAATTAAATCTACCCAAATCTAATATTGCGATTTATTCCCAGTAAACCACAAACGTCACATAAAGTTAAAGTAACGTAGCACCAAAGAAACGTTGTTACGTTTTTTTCTGGTTACGTTAATAAAACGTAAATGTTACGTTTAATTATAACCTTTAAACGTTAATGCATGGTTTTCTTTATAACGTAACCGTTAAGTTACACTGTTTTGTAAATTCAACATACAAAATGGACGGTGTGGTACAGCTGTTTCACAAAACTGTCAAAAAGATAGGTTACGTGTTCTACTCTTTTATCTATGCGAGACTCTATGCACGAAATCGCAACTGTAAGTTATGCGTCACTCTATATATTTTACATTTCTGTCTATGTATATAATAATGACTACATACTACATGGACTGTAATGGAGGCTTCATATTGAAGATCTTTTGACAAGCAAATTATTTCATTCTTTTGCAGCATTTATTTAATCATTATTTATATGATTAATGTTTTATATGATTAATGTAGAACGTAGTTATGCAGTGTGCTGTTAAAATGTTTAAAATGGAATCGATCAAGGTAAGTAAAAAGATAAAACATGTGTAAATTATTTTAATTTATATATTATTATAATAATGATTAGTTATTTTCAGTATGTAGTTGGTCATTAATGGAAATTCTATTCGCGTATTTTGTTATTTGTAGATATTTTCATCAAATGTATGTTTATCAAATAATAATTAAATTCTACAAAAAAATCATAACCTCAATGCCATCATAACCATGGTTATTGTTGAGTCAAAAAGTTATGAAACAGTAAAAATGAGATAAATAATACATATTTAACATTTGTAGCTCTTCAGTAACAAATAATATGGTTCGGAACAGGAACAAAAACTAATACAATGGTTTTCAATTGAAGAAATGATGACTCAGAACGTAATGCAGCTACAACAACGGATTCCATAGTAAAGATATTTGCTCAAATAAAGAATATGAATGCAAAGTTAGAATATAAATGAATCCACCATCATCAAGAAAAATGATTTAAAGAAGAATAACATTTTTTACAACATTAAATGATGACACTCGTGTTGTGTGTCGTGGAATTGGTATACCCCATTATGGTAGTTAGAGATGATTAGATGATTTAGTATTAATTTTTTATGATTTAGTTTTAGCAAAATTATGATTTAAAAGTCGGTGGATGAAATTCGGCTCAACTGACAAGAAACAATTAGGACAATATTTGAGCAATATGTTCATAAAAATATTATCTGCACTTTGCCCTTAATAAATAATGAAAGTAAATAGAGGTAATTAGAAGTATTGTTACAATTTATATTAATAATCACAATATTTCCAATTCATAACTTTCTATTGTTTTTACTTTAGCAAAAATATATTTAAAAATTCAGAGACAAAAATCTTTTTTATTGTCTAAATTCGATGAAGAATTAATATGTTTTTGGTATGGTTGAAAGGACTGCCTATCTGTCAATAACCTGCTCAAATAAAGAATATGAATGCAAAGTTAGAATATAAAATAATAATCCACCATCATCAAGAGAAAATGATTTGAAGAACAATAACATTTTTTACAACATTAAATGATGACACTCTTGTTGTGTGTCTTGGAATTGGTATTCCCCATTATGGTAGTTAGAGATGATTAGATGATTTAGTATTAATTTTGTATGATTTAGTTTTAGCAAAATTATGATTTAAAAGTCTGTGGATGATATTTGACTGAACTGACAAGAATCAATTAAGACAATATTTGAGCAATATGTTCATAAAAGAATTAGCTGCTATATGTTCTTAATAAATAATGAAAGTAATTAGAGGTAATTAGAAGTATTGTTACAATTTATATTAATAATCACAATATTTCCAAATCATAACTTTCTATTGTTTTTACTTCAGCAAAAATATATTTAAAAATTCAAAGACTAAAATCTTTTTTGATAAATTAATTCAATGAAGAATTAATGTTTTTGGTATGGTTGAAAGGACTGCCTAGCTGTCAATAGGTAATGTTACAAAAAATTTAAATCAATATTATCAATAAACAATTTGTAGAAATTGTTTCTAACCTGTTTGGTTCTGTTCTAGATACATTTACAAATAGAAAGCAGTGAAATGGTTTCAATTTGATAAACAAAGGTTGCCAAGAACTTTACACAAGACTTATTTTCAATGGTTAAAATTTTATAATCAAATTAAAACAGTTAATTCCATCTTGTTAAGTAGAAATTTGTTAGCATTGTTAATTTTTGTAATAGTTTAATCAAATTTTTAAATTTCAAATTTATATTCTGTAGTTTTGTAATTTTAAGTATATATATATATATATATATATATATATATATTATGTAAATTTTGTAAATTCTTAATTAAAATATGAAATAAAATTAATATAAAAAATGGTTTTTATATTTACAGGAAATTCTATTAAATTTTTAAGTTACATCAAAGACACCTACACGTTAATTTAGTAATTTAGGAAACGTAACAAAAACGAAACCGTTACGTTTTCGCGCAATTTGGAAACGTAACAGAAACGAAACCGTTACGTTTTCGCGTAACGAAACAGGCCGTTACGTTTTTGAGGCGGAAATAGATACGTCTGTGTGCCTCCTAGGTTACGTAACCGTTATGTTTCACGTATAATCTGTTACGTTCTATTAACGTTTTCATTACGTTTTGTGGTTTACTGGGTTACGAGGCATTATATGTGCCGGATCATAATAGAAAACATTTATGTTTATGTACAACTATGTACGGGTGTAAAATGTTACTCACGAAATTTAAGTCTCAAATTTTTAAATATAAAATATTTTCTGTAAAATTTAAAAACTTTCTTATAATCTTCATAAATTTAAAACTTTCGAGCATTGTTTCTTTTACCCCAATCCATAATTAATCAAGTGTGTATCCCTGATACTTGATTATATGTATCTATGGATTTATTCATATCGCCAACGCCAGCTGTCAAAACAAGATAAGTAAGCATGTGAAGCATTGAGGTTAAACAGGCCACCATACATTAATATTTTGCATATAACAAAGTAAATTATAATTAGCGTACCTTTTTAATAAATCGAAATGAATTCAGTTGAACAATTAGGAAATCCAGAATTAGTAGAATGTATGAAACAATTTCATAAAAAAATTAAAGAAATAAATGATAACCTAGATGTTGTCTTTGATTCTGATACTTGTGACAATTTAAGCGTAAAGAAAAAAGTGCAAATTGAATTGTATTTAAGTTACGCCTTGAATTCATTTTTTTGGATGCATTTAAGGACAACGGGTAAAGACCCTACTAAACACAGTGTTGTTACAGAAATGATGAAAGTACGAGAATACATGTCTAAGTACAAAGAGGTAAAATTTCATGTTTTTTTAAACTATAACAGAATGATTATTATAAACTTATTTTTGATTATATTTTGTTTCTTCACAGATTATTGACCGAGATAAAAAACCCACCGTAGATGCACAAGCAGCTAAAAGATTTATTAAAGGAGCGCTGTGGGAACCAAAAGCTAAGATTACACGATTGGATTTACCTGATAAAGACTGAGTGATGTTTTATTTGTTTATTTATTATCTTGTATTTTTATAAATTCAGATTTAAGTTTTATCTGCAAATGATAATTATTAATAAAACAAAGTTTTATAATTAACAACATCAACTATTAATTGTTTGCATCTTTGCACCTTCTTTGCATAGAAACAATTATATACAAATATTTGGTTTGTATGTTATTATAGTTAAAGTGTGTTGTTGTTGAGATGTGTGTGTAAGTTGTTTAAATGCAAACTGTCTTGAGGATGAGCAGTATTTGTTTATACATTGCTCTTATTCATAGCATGGTTTCAGTATCCAAAAATAATAGTTGTTTCAATTTAATACTATTACATAAATATTTTTCTACTAGAAAAACTACAAATGAAATAGTACTTCCTACTAAATGAATTATAAAAACTGTTCTCAATTCATTCATTGTGAATGTTGCCGCATGACCTCCTTCATCTAAAATTAATTCAAAAATTATAGTCATGCAATATCAACGTTTAGAATTATGCGATTTTTATGATAATGCGAATGAATAGATTGTCATTACTTACTCTGTGGCAACAGTTGTCCATTTCTTTTGTATTTGTTGATTTCTATACCCCACCAGTGCTCAACTAATCCAGACTCCCTAAAATTTTGAAAAATCATGAAACCATGTCTTTATGAAAGACTTTTATATCTTTTGTGAAGGTATTTTAAGAAACATGATTAATAGTCAATAATTTTCAAGTTTTATAAATAATTTTGAAATTTCAATATATATTTTTCATTTTAATATCACTAGTCTATACTAATACTAATAAATTTTAATTATTATCATTATATTGACCAATTTCATTAAATAGCAAACATTATTTATTAGTTAAATATGACACAAACCTAGCTTGCATAACAATTTTATTGAATCTATCTTTATATGGAGATAGCTTCTGAATAAGCAATGAGTTGGACCTGAACGGTGGTCCTTGTTTTAAAATGTGCAACAAGTTTCTGTCTGTTTTTGAGTCTCGCATCTGTTACGAATTTAAAAAAAGATTAATCAGAAATATAATAATTTCATACATATTCTAAAAGTATTTATCCTTACACCAATGTATATTATCAATAAGAGCTTTTTACCTCAGACCAGAACATAAGGCAGTATTTTTCTGACAACATCATTGCCGATTTTCTTTCAGAAGCAATTTTTGCAACCGCTTCTGAAACATTTGATACCAAAGATTGTTTTTTAAATAATTTTCCAAAAACTGCATCTTCTGTTGTTGTATTTAATAAACTTTTATACATGTATGTGGTTTTTATGTCCAAATTGCTAGCTGCTAAATCCTCCAGATTTTCCAAATTCAGTGTCATTTTACTAGTAGTTAAAAGCCTCACAGTTATGCCTATGGGTTAAATAAATTTATTTAAGGGGATAATAGATACTAGGGTTTGTCGGTTTTCAAAAACCGGTTTTTTGGCAAAAATTATAGAATTCGAAAACCGGTTTTTTAGTGAAAAAGTCGGTTTTCACTGTAAAAATGGAAAATGACAAATATACCGATATATAAAAGACAGATGGAAGCGTTTTGATTCTTGAAATCGTATCGGTTCAATAGCATTTGATATCTTATTAGTCTGCAATGGTTCCCAGAAATTGTATATGTTAATTTAGATTTTTATACCAGTGTATATATTAATTTAAATCAGTGTGACTTCTTCTTGAAGAAGTAACTTCCTCTACTCAAATTTAAAAAAAAAGAGTTTTGAACCCTAGAAGCCACAAATAAAAGAACAAAAAACTTAGAATTATTATATCAGGCTTTAAAAATAATTAAGCATAATTTGGTCGCAGGTATGACAATATTTTCTATTTCAGTAAATTTTGTGAGTAAACAAAGGACACGTCTAGTAGCAATTCGATAGACGTTCTCAGTTTTTTGAAATCATATTTTATTAAACAAAAAAAAACGATTAGAGTGTTTAAAATGAATTAATAAAAATTGCTTGGAACAGACAATACCCGAGTTTAGCTTAATTGTTAAAATTGATATTAACAAGTATATACATGTATCTAATATTAATTTAATAAATGTTTTTTATTTAAAAAATGTATTATTTGTATTTATTCGAAAACTTTCCTTTCACTATCATATAATAATATTTTCATTCTTATATGTGAAAATGATGCATGAATAACGAATAATTATTTTCAAATTTATTTAATCAAGATAAACTATTATTTTTTAGTTCTACTAATTAAAATTAAAATAATTTTGTTTACTCTCTATAAAATTGAACAATAAATATATTCAGTCAAATTCTGCTCTAAATCACACTAAATTTGCGGATAAAAATTACAGAATATTCGAGCAAAAATTTTTTTTTTTTATAAAATTCGAAAACCGGTTTTTTAGTAAAATTAAAATTCGAAAACCGGTTTTCTGAAATGTCGGTTTTTGTATAAACCCTAATAGATACATATACATATATACATTTGAGTATATATGTACACATATAAATTGTCCTATACGCTATAAAAAATCATATTTGTCGTTTCTTTTCTTGACCTCCAAAACTAATTCTTGCATGTGTATCTTTAAGTTTATATTGTGCATTATTATAACTATTTTTCAAGCAGTATATTAGTGATAGATGCGCAGACAAATATTGTAACTATAACGTTTTAACACTTTGAGTTTTTATGTGAATAGAAAAGTAGTTCTAATTAATTAGAAGTCTAACAGCTTAAGAGCTAAACAGCTTTATACTGAATTTTAATTTAGAAATAAGTGATTAATTATAAGTTATATTGTACTTCTAAAATGTCTATCTTAACACGTTCTCAAAATATAACAAATATCACTTTTACCTTGATAAAATGTGGAGAGTATCAATGCAAAAATGGCCAGGAATGCATAAACGCATCTCTCGTATCTAGAAACTATATTTATATTTTGTGGTGTCATTATAAATATTGCAAAAACTGATAATAATATTTCTCTAGCATTTCGTTTCTTTATATCTTCATCACATGTTTTTTCATTATTGAAAACTAATTTCTTCATGTAATAGATAAAATAATTCTAGAAATTTTAAAATATTACAAATTAATTATATGTATATATATACTAATATAATTATATAATTAATATAATTATATGTATATAATTATATGTATATATATAATTGTTTTTATTGAACATAATAAAATTTTAAACTGATTTTAAAGATTTGATATAAGTAACTGGTTAAAAATCGTATCATATTGGTGCACCTACATTCTTCAATGATATTTTTTTATTTAGTAATGGTTAACAAAAAAACACTAGTAATTTGGAAAATTCAAGAACACTTGAATACTTTTGAGTTGGTTTTCGATGGTGTGATTTCAAATCAAATTATTTAGACTTATTTATTTTCAAGGAAAAGATTTTGTATATCGCGAAAAGTTAATGCAACTTGCTTTATGGTAAAGGCACCATGCTTAGTTTATCTTAAATAACTAGCTATCATTACATAATTTTGATGTGATTGTGAATCGGTCATTTCACACCAAATGAAAATCTGATATACTGGTGGTATGAAATTCTCCGAGGTCGAACTCGAATCCGGAACTAGTGAGTTCTTTTATCTATGGTTCAAATATCAAGTAATATTTAAAAAGTTTAATAAACTAAGTTTTACCTGCATAAAGTACCAGCTTGCAGAAACAGCAAAATAAGTAAAGACTAATAACACAGCTGAAGGAGTATCGAGAATTTTTAGAAATGACATGGAATAGATGACACCATCCGAATCCATTTGCGGGGTGATAAACCAAAAACTTATTTCGTTTACTGGGTTCAAGTATCCTGATTTTCTCTGAATGATTCCAGAATAGGTATACGGCTTGTTATTTCCAAAAATTATCAGTCAAGTGCAGTTTTATAATACCTGATTTTGATCGAGAATAGGCCTTAAATTTGCAGCTAGGTCAACCTCACCTCTCTCTACGTAACCTAATATCCCAGTAAAGTCATTGGTTTCTGGATCATAGTCTCCAAATCTTGATGAATTTGAAGGAAGGGGAATGAATACTGGCTTGAAATTTGCCTAGTAAAATAAAGTTATTGGCTAATGTAAATATTGAAGAAGCTTTTTCAAGTCCAGTGCGAGTCAATGTAAATATTTATGCCAGGGGAGTTGTCCAATTGGCCAACTTGCGGATAGGGACTATTTTTGTAGAAACATAATTGTAATGAATGAAAGAAATAAATTTGTTTCATAGATTATAATACTAAAAATTTGATATTAATGCTTTACTAGAATACTAGAATTTTTGCCAGTTCTTACCCGTTCAACAAGTATATGGGTCAATTCTGCGTCTAAATTAGTATACTCCGTTCTTTTTCCACTTGTTTTATCTATGATAAGTTGAGAAACTGATTTTTTTTCAACTACAACAATTTTCAGTGGATATCTTTGCACATCCTTTAATCTTTCATCAAGCTTTTGCACAATGATTTGTGCTAAATCCTTATCTCTTTGTGCAAATTCTGGAGAGAAACCGGTAATATGCGTATTGTATACTTTGCCTCTAAGACCAGTTTTTTCATTCCAATAAAATGGATTGTACATAGACACCAGGAAGAAATCAGGTTCTGTAAATTTACAGGAACTAAAACTCTTAAAAAAATATGGAAGTGCAAACTTTTTCTTCAGTATAAAAATATATCAGAGTGATTATCGAAATTATGCAAACTTTAAAAAAAATGTAAATTAATGCTCGACAAAATGATTAATATAGTAAATAAATTCAAAATAATAGATTATGCACCTCAAATTAGATTGCATTTTTGCAAGTATTGCTGCGGTAGCATGGCAAGAAAATTGGTAACAAATCCTAATTAAAATCGTGAAAAACAATAAACTTCAATATCGAAGTTTTATTTATAATGAGTAAATAGCTGCCCTTAATGATATTTATATTAATCAATGTAATATTAATTATATACCTTTCCAATCATCATCAGTAACTTCTAAACGGTTTGTGGCATGATTTTGCAAATTGTATTGTTTTTTAACTAAAAATGCAATCACATTCAGCATTTGATATTTTATCCATGACATCTTAATTAAATACTCTAAAAATTGAAAATAAATGCATAACTTGAAATAAATGAATTTGCTGGAAAATACATATTTCTCTCACATGTTGCAAAAGATTATGTTTGCTGATTATCACAAGATTATAAGCATTATTTTGGATATTTAAAGGAAGCTATAGAATTTGTAGAAATTATTGAAATTAAAAAAAAGTAAGGTAGGCTGATTACCAATCTGAAAACTTTGTCCACTAGTCTGAAGAAATATAGTTTTGGCTTTTGGATTCAACATAACACTCTGATGCATTCTGAACATTGTGCAAGCTAACATTTCACAAATGAAGATGTAACAATTTTTATCACTTGGTTTATATTCGGCAAGGTATTCATCATATCCATCTACTATAATATCTAAATTTCTATAAAATACATATTTTTATAATATTTTTTGTCTTTGTAAATATAAAGCAACTAATAAAAACAAATTAGAATAAAATCAGTTAAATATGAAACTGAAACAAATACATTTCAATTTTATTTCCCTATTCGCCTATAAAAACTTACAGAGGATCCATATAATAAACTATAGGTATAGCTAATCTGGTTTGAGCACATTTCATAATTTCTTCAGCTATTTGCTTAGAACCATCTTCGATACCCACAAGAGTTATCAGATGCTGATCCTGAAGAATAATGAATTCAGAGTATTATAGCCATAGTTAAAAAAAACTTATCACACAGTTTTTGATATGAATTATTAATTGGTAAATTAATTATTATTTTGTACAGAAAGAAACAGGTTTGTTAGTATGGTCATATGGAATCAACAAGGTAAATGATTTTTAACTTCCCGTAGGGTAAGTTATAGTAATCGCAAAAAAATCGAAAATGAAAATGTTTATATATCTTTACGTTTCAGAGGTTTCTGAACATTTTGGCATACCTTAGAAAAAATGGATGTATGTGTGTGTGTGTGTGTGTGTGTATGTATGTATGTATGTATGTATGTATGTATGTATGTATGTATGTGCGTGTGTGTATGTATGTGCGGATACAAATTTTCGTCGACGATTTCGGGAACACGGATCAACCGATTTGAATAATTCAAAAAACATTCGATTCGTATTAATAAGGAGACGTGCTGATTAGTTTTTGGCGAAAGCAGGTCTAGCCGTTCCAAAGATACGGGGCAAAAAGTGCCGAAAACGGTAACTCAGTTTTTAAGAGAACGGAGCGTCCGATTTGAATAATTCAAAAAACATTTTACTTGTATTGACAAGATAAAGAATTGATCAAATTTTCATGAAGGCAGGTCTAACGGTTTCGGAGATCTGATGAAAAAAGTAAAAAAAAATGCCATTTGGCGGTCAAAAATGATCATTAGACATATGCACATCAAATTATCAAATATTTTATAGAGATTTTAACAATAAGTATAAATTTTTTTTACATTCCTATGGGTTCCGTACCAATGTTTACGCGTTAGACGGCGACGCGGCGCTTACGGGCTTTGATATTTCGTCTTTATCCAGTTAAAGCAGTACGATTGCTCTGAAAAAAGTTTAGATCTTCCAAAATATGTCAAAATAAAATAAAACATTTTTTTTTTTTAAAAAAAAAATAAAAAAAATTTTTTTTTTTCAAAAAAAAGTAATTTTTGTCCAATATATAGTTTCTCAAAAATCTTATTTTTTCAAAGTAAATTTTTTTCAAAAATCTTAATCGTTTTTAAAAAAAAAATTTTGGTACGGGAAGTTCCAGCAATTTGCCTTAAGGCACGATGCCTTAATTGCCTTAAGACAGAATTCCACTTACAGCTAGTTATTTATATTTTTTTAGGGAGAGCAACTTAATTTTGAGAAATAATTTTTATCTCCCGATGATAAGTATACGATATTGAATCGGTTGCGGTTTTAAATAATAGTGTGTAAGTTTAAACCTTTCGATGAAATAGACCCATGAAATATAGAGTATTGCTTCATATCTTTAAACAGATAAAATTTATACTTGTTGCATGTCTATCATATTTACTAATAAACATATCCATATATTTACTTTAAAACAGTAAGAAGGCCATGCAATTTGTGTTTAATTTTAAATATGTTATCCATTATCAGTTTGAAATATGAATTACCTCAAGAAAGGGATATGATATACCCCAAAATGTAGCAGCATCTTTTGTGCAAGTATTTGCGCTAAACACAATTTTTATAAACATCGAGTAAATTTTAAAAATTAAATAAATTATTAATAAGAAATTATTCATGGCTTCAGTTATGGAGATATATAATTACATTTAAATATTTATTATTTACATTTATATACTTATTTATAAGCAATATTTATATCTTTTTAAAATTAGTTATATTATTAAATTTATAAGTTAACAATATTATTAAATATATAAGTTAATTACTTATATATTTAAAAATAATTAATTACTTATATTGAAAGAATCGGAAAATTTCAACCATTTAAATAGCAATTTATTTTATGAGATTAAAAAATACCAGCAACTGTCTGAAATTGTGAAATGATATAAATAGTACAAATATATTATTCAAATAATAACTTTTAACGCTATTCTTATAATTATAGGTTCTCCTGAAATCATAATGGATACAAATACTTTATTTGGTACATTTTAGTTTTGTGATAACGTACTTATAATTTAATCGATTTATGTTGAGTGAAAGCAATTATGAATAATAAATAACGCAAAAAAACAGTCGAACATAGGAAACTTTGAGTCCTTTTTCCAGACTATATTTTATTCATTTTATTGACATTTGAACTTTAATACAAAACGCAATATCTATAAGACCATGGTATGACGAGTTTTCTGAATATCGATCGTTTTTTTTCTACAATATGTAATTTAAGATTTAACCATACACTCCGTTTCACCAGAGTGGAATTCGGATCAATACCGATCCCAATTGCTATTGCTTGGGTGGAGCGACTAGGGCGGATGCTGAGCACACGCCATTATGGAGTGCAAACAATCGGAAAAAGGCAGACAAGAACTATGGAGGCAGATTGTAAGGAAAAAAATTCTATGGAAAAGATGCGTCATTCGTTCTCGATGAGATCATTTCAATACGGTTCGATTGTGATTGGTCGTCGTGTGGGTATGATTGCTTTGATTGTTTCCAGTGAATAATTACAGTGCAAATAATAAAACAAATGAATAATCTGGCGTGTAATAGTTTCTATTTTTCGAAGTTACTATGCGTTTTCGAGGTTTTTATTAATTAATTATTTCTATAGACAAGACAGATACTACAGCTGTTCAAAGAATAAGACTGTATCGCCAGCGAAAAAGCAAAAAAAAACAAGCAGTCAATGAATATATGTTAATTTTAATTACATGAAGTTCTTCAAACACAATTACATGATAAGTGAATTTTCTTTAGGCGTTGTGCAACATAAAAATTACAGCTGTCCACTGTGTGAACCATATTATACAATGTATTAATCAGCAATTACTTCATTTCTCTAATGAATTTTCAAGTTTTAATTGCCCTAAATACTAGTTACAATGACAAACCGATCATGTTATATTTGGAGTATGATTTGAATTTCATTATTGTTTTCAAATATTATAAATATTTTTAATGCTATTATAAATATATAATATAGAATTTATTGTTATATAAATATGTATGGCATTATAATAAATGTGTGCATCACCACTGTTACCATATGATAATACTTAATACATTTATTTTATTTTTAACTTAAATGCCACCTTGTACAATAGCAAAAAAGTTTTACTTCAATCGCGTGTGAACCTTACGCGCATTCTTGTGAATGGATAAAAGATTGGTGAATTCAGTATCTTTCGATTTTATCTGATTAAAAGTTGTATACGCAAAAGCGTGTCTTTTCAAATCCAATACCTCTGTAGAGTTTTGTAAGAAATTACATAAGTTTGTCGTTAGCTTTCTGACATTATTCATTAATTTTTTGATGATTATATATGATTTCATTAATTTTAATGATTGAGAAAAAATCGCACGCAGTGTTAGCCATTTATGCTTTTTTATCTATGGAGTTAACGTAATTTTCAATTTTAAAGTAATGTTTAAATCTGTGTCATGTTGGTATGACTGTGAATCTTATAACCAACGGCTTGTAACCAAGTTCACATGAGAGTGTACGAGAATTCGTTGACAGATTCAATCACAACGGGTTTTTGACTCTTAGCACTTCTTAGCGCCCCAAAGTGCCCCAAAGCGTCAAATTCTGTAGAAAAGTTACATATTTGTGTCTTAATCAGTTTTTCATAGTTGAATATTAATATATTGTGCAAAACAATCACTTTATGTTAAGAATAATTTGCTTTTTCGGCTACAAGTAAGTTTTAACCGTTCCTCTTTGTTGACTTTTTAACAAATCAATCGAAATGTCAACGAAACGCAAACTATTGATTCCTAAAAAAGTAAGTGATATTGAAGAATTGTATTCACATATAGAAGACCCTGATGAGAAAGAATTTTTGTTGCATATGGGAGTCGATATGATGGAGCATGAGGCATTCAATAACCCGTAAGTGCTGTAAATTAATTTTCACACATTTTAACTAAAATATTTAGAATTAAAATTGTTTAACTTGTTTCTATATATTTCAGTGATTACAAATATAATTGTAAAGACTTTGAACTAGGAAATCCTTTAGGAAAAGGAAAATTTGGTAGGGTATATTTAGCTCGAGAAAAAAAGACAAAATATCTTGTCGCATTGAAAACCCTATTCAAATCAGAAATTAAAGCAGCAAAAGTTGAACGTCAGGTGCTTCGTGAAATTGAGATTCAAAGTAAATTGAAGTAAGTGTAAATTTAGTTATTATGGCAGAAACTATAAATTTTGTGTAATAAAAGGTTTAATACAAAAATTATGTAAAAGCAACTCATATTTCATTATTTTACTTTTTAAGACTTTTGAGGTTTTGAAAATGGATATAAATAGGATCTTGATCAATGGCATTCATTGTTGTTTGCTTAATTCTTTTATTATTATTATTATTATTCTTTTTATTAAATAGATATGTTTTAAAGATTGATTTATGTGCATGAATCACTATTTATAACAATTTACATAGCTATATGTATGAGTGTATATATATATATATCCAAAATAACAAATGTTTTGTACAGACATCCAAATATTCTGCGGCTTCTCACATGGTTTCATGATGAAAAGAGGATTTATTTAGCACTGGAATTAGCTGGTCAAGGTGAATTATATAGACATTTGAAGAACTCTCCCCATGGAAGATTCAACGAAATATTGTCTGCTAAATATACTTTCCAAGTGAGTTAAATGTAATTAGATGTGGAAACTGATTTTGATCTTAACACCCCTTACAGTGAAAATTTTACAAATAGAATTTAATAGAAATTTTTAAAGCAATACTGGTTTTCTTATAGGTTGCAGATGCCCTTCATTACTGCCATTTAAATGATGTGATACATAGAGATATAAAGCCAGAAAATTTGCTTTTAACTTATGATGGTGATGTGAAACTTGCTGATTTTGGCTGGAGCTGCCATGCACCACGTAGCAAGTGAGTCTATTTAAAATTATTTAGAATTCTTTTTATAATTCTTGTTTGTAGAAATTAGATATTTACTGCATATAATAATTGTTAAGTTTATTCATATAATTGTTTTTTCTATGCATTTAGATTTTATTATAAATGCGATTTTAGTATATTACCCATACTTTCAAAGCAAGAACATAAGTTCTAATATTTTCTTTTCAACAAAGCTCAGTTTGGTAAATGATTTAACACAAGAAGACTTTAATCATACTTCTAGTTCTAATTCATATTTTTATCAAATTTAAATTTTAAATTGATAACAATTAATAATATTATACTCACATGCTTTATGCTTATTTTGCAGGCGTACCACACTTTGTGGAACCTTGGATTATCTCCCTCCTGAGATGGTGTACAACTGTGTCTACGATGAAAGTGTGGATGTTTGGTGTTTAGGAATTCTCTGCTATGAGTTTTTAGTTGGAAAACCGCCATTTGAAAGTGAAAATGCAAAACAAACTTATGAAAGATTAAGAAGTCACCAGTGCAATTTCCCAGTTATTTATCAGCTGGATCGAAGGATTTAATTAGTAAACTGATCAGGCGGAGATCTGATAACAGAATAAGCTTACCTTTGGTGATGCAACACCCTTGGCTGGTAGAATTGTATGTAAGCAAAATAAGAAGATAAGTTTTCAGTTGACATTTCATCATGCTGTTTTGCATTGACTTTTTTTAACAATATTGTTACATTGTTTTATTTATTTTTATGCAAATATGTTTAACATTCAATTATATTAGGGTTTTTAAATGTGACGAGTTGAATTTTGTATAGCCAACCAAACAATTATTTTAATATAATATTATAACTTTGAAGCGTTTGAACATTTTTTAGATTCAATGTATAAGTAATTGTTTAATTTTTTATAGATTTTTTTTTTCTTATTAAGTATCATATTCATTGGCTATTTAAAATTAGTTACAGTTGCTAACCTTTTTCTTCATCTATTGGCAATATGATTGAAAGGTTTAATTAGATAACAATTATAGAAAAAAATTAGAAATATGATATGATAATATTATGAATGAATTTTGAGAGCACTAGTTGAATCTTAATTTTAAGTAATGGTTTTGTAAGATATAAATTGGCTTAACTTTAAATAAATAATTTTTTACAAGGTTATTATCAAGAAATTTCATTTAAATAATATCATTCTGCCTACCACTTGTCTAGCTAAGGATCTTCACATACACTTTTTCTTGAACATTTGTACAATACACACACACACACAATTCACTTGTATTTCTAGGAAATATATGAAAAGCAATATCTACATTTTCAATATGTATTTTGTTAGAAAAAAATGCAACCATCTGATCTGTAAATAAATACATAAGAATATGAGAGACTGATAAAAATAGTTTTTAAACTTCTTCAAAGTAATATTTATTAATAAAATATATTAATAAGAATTATGTTAACAGTTATAATTCTATGGAATTTTATTATATGCAAAAAGGTTGTCATCTATTGTAGATGGAATGGAGGCATCTTAATTATCACAGCTTATGGCAGGTTTAGGACGATGAGTATCAAAGCATCAATAGAGAAATTTATATACTCCATTCTGCATCCATATGCTACAGGTGTCAACTTTATTATTGTATGTAGAGGTACTTTCAGGTAAGGCAGTTCGTCTAAAAATAATTAGCCCTGAGTATTTCAAAATACATAGGAATTTATATTACTGGATAGTAGCTGTCCATCTAAATGAAACAAACATAATTCTCATTCACCTGCAGATTTATCCAGAAAGTATGCCAACAGACATCTCAATACAGCCTGATGCGAAACTACTAATACATTCCCTTGACGTTCCAGTTCCATGATGACAGGTTCTAAGCGAGCAACCAAATCTTCATAACTTTCACCTCTTGGATAGCGGTAAGCAAATTTATTCGCATCTCTAGAAGCAAACTCTTCAGGATACTTAGCTTGAATTTCTGCATAGGTCATTTCTTCACATATACCCTGATGATCAAAATAATATTGAACTCTTTATTACATTCTCATAATAATAATTATTATTATTATTAAATGTATATTTAAACATGTTCTAAAACTAATAAGAATAAGTTCAATGAAATCAATTCTTAACCCTTAAAGTGTTTGAAACTTTCAAAGTATTCAGAATATTGAAAATATTGAGAAGTTGATAATCAACAAAATATATTTTATTGATTCAAAATGAGTTCTAATTCGGAATATCCAGAGGTTTGTACACTAAATTTTTGTTTTGCTATATCATTTAACCAGAGATTTTTTTTACTGAAAAGTATATCAATTTAAAGAACAAATAAATGGTAAAGAACACTAATTTGAACAATTTTGTGACTAAATTTCATATATATCTATAGTACTATTTTGATTGCACAGTGGCTAAAGCAAATATGAAGTGATTTACTTATTTGTTTTTTCCTCAAGAAACTTTTACTGCAAGCCAAAATTATAAATTTTAATAATAATAAAATAGATTTTTATGCTTACTGCATCAAGCTCATTTACGCCTTCCATCGCTCTTGTGGTGCTGGAACGCTACTGACAGTTTGAATTGTACGTTTCATCCATGATGTCCAAACACGTAAACCGTCTATCTAAAAACAATAAATATTAATATATAAATTATTCTGAAATATATATTCTGAAAACTTCATCAAACTAATAATTTAAACATTTCAACAAAAATTAGTCATTCAGTAAAATATTTCTAGTGATTGAAGGATTCATATCAATCATAGACTACTATATTAATAATAATTTAATAATTTAATATATATTATTATATTAATATTTAATA
>NW_020539594.1:0-21888 GCF_003426905.1 Ctenocephalides felis
TTATTATTTATATAAAAAAATTAGAAAAAATTATGAATTTAATTATTATGAGAGTTGCCGTTCTATGTATAGTTGATTTATTTAAAGTGATATATAAAACTTTTATTAATAAATTATTGATTATATTTCATTTGATAGATAATTTATTCATATAAAATTATTTAAAAAAAAATAATAATAACTAAATAAAATTCAGCGATTGATATTGAACAACTCCCTACCAAAGACGAAATTGAAAATTGAAAAGACTTTGACTTTTAAATTTCGTCAATGACACAACACGGGCGAGAACACAGCGAGCGTTGCTGCGCTCCTGTTACAAATATTTTTATTAAAATTTTTCCGAAGTCCACGAAAAGGCTATAATATAAGATGATAAGATATATATAAGTAAAATAATAATGTTCTTTGATAAAAATTTATTGTTAGTCCTGAAAAGGACTTTGTGCAAACATTTTCGTTTGCTGTTGTGTAAAAGATAATGAAATGTTTTCACTTCTTTTTCGGTGACGCTTTTTTCAAAGGTTTGGCTACTTTTGATGTCTTCTTTGGCGATTTAGGTTTCTTTGCGGCTGCGGTCTTGACGGTTTTCTTCGTTTTGCTCGTTGCCTTGGCCGATGAGGCTTTCGTCGACTTACCCTGAATGGTCTTCTTCTTATCGACTGTCGTCTTAGGTTTCGCCGACGACTTTTTAATGTGCCCGCTGCGGATGCAGACTTCTTTTTAGGGACGAAGCAGGTTTGGCGGCGCCCTTCGACTTGCTGTCTTTTTTGCCGCTGGCGTCTTAGCGGTCCTGGCTTTTCCAGCCGAAACACCGCTTTCGCCGCCGCTCTGTTTAGCGTTCGCGGCAAGTTTGAACGAACCCGAAGCACCTTTGCCTTTTGTTTGAATCAGTGTGCCCGCTTGAACAGCTGACTTTAAATACTTTTTAATGAACGTTGACATTTTCTCGGCGTCGATTTTATAATTGGCCGACATATATTTCTTAATCGCCTGCAGCGACGATCCGCCGCGTTCTTTCAGACTTTTATAGCGTTGTTTACCATTTCAGATGTAGGAGGATGGGACGGCTTCACTCGCGGTTTTTTAACAGCCGCAGTCTTGCCCTTTTTCGGCGATGCTGTCGCTGGCGCAGCGGTTGCCGCCGGCGACGTAGATAAAGCGTTATCTGACATTATAGTAAAAAATCGTAGGTTAAAATGTAAATCTAACACGTGATTGGTTAAATATGTTAGGGGCGTGGCCAAAAACTATATTCGAAAAGTGTAGGACCGAGGAGAAAACAATAATATTTGAAAATTTTACAAAAATGTAATTATTTGTAAAAAATTAAATCCAGCGCTTTTATTCTAAATAATTCGCATAAAACAATGGATTTACATGATAGCCAAATTCATCCCCAACATATCATCAAAAGCATGATTTATTTCAACGGTTAGTTTTTCTAAAATATCGCTAATTATATTCAAATAACTTCTGCACTCAATAGTGCGTTTTCAACAAAATCGTTATCGCATTTTTATGAGCATTGAGATATGTTATATTTTGATGCGATGTAATTATACTTATATATCCTAGAAACAGTTTTTGTAAATTTTTATTCATAAATAGTATCATAATTGTTCATAAACTGTCATTGAACATTCATTTGAGTACTCTATGAATCTATACTGAACAATAGCTAATATAAACGATTTGATTAAATAACGAATATAATATTTTATTAAAATAAAATATTATTTGTATGAAATAATTAATTATATTTACGATGTAATACACTATCAATACACCAACGCATAAAATTCGGTTAGAAATCATTTGTGTAAAACATTATGTCGCGTCGTGCATTCAAGTTCAAGAAGTGTGCTCTATTCTCTTTTTGCATAGTATCTAATAAAATAATATTATCGTTATAATTAATTATTTCATTCGTAGTTTTCAAAAGAACGATAAAATACAAAACAGTAAACAATTGTACTGTTGTTTCTTGAAATAACTTGAGTCAAAAAATTCACAAACTGTTTATTCTGTAAAATCATAATATTTCTATCATATTATATTTTATTAAAATAAATCGAATGTATAAATAATTTAGTCATTAATAATAAAATATAATATTTATGTTTTTTTTTTTTTAATTCAATTGTATAGAATAAAATAATAATATCTTATATTCATTGCCGAGAAAAGATTATATATTAGTTGATATTTAATAAATATTATTTTATTCTTTTATTCTTGAATGCTTGCTGAACTGAATATGCGGCTCTGCTGCTATATCTAAACACGCTGACCGTGAATAACCGTTTGTTCGAGGGTCAGAAAACATGCAAGATTTTAGCCTAAATGGTGATTGTTATTAGAATTGAATGACTGGAGAACCATACGAAATTTTAACAATGTATTATAATTTATATGGTTTCTTTATGAAAATATAGAAATATTGTCAATAATTGCTGCAATCTAAATGTAATTTGCATTTCAATAAGTGATCAATCACACAGATTGCTCTCTACTAGCTAAACAGTAAAAGATACGAAAAAACTTTGTTCGTACGAAAGATGCAGAATAAAATCACGAATAAAATGATATATAAATCGTTATGTGTGTTCATATAATTTTTTCGAGATTATCTAATTTTTCTTAAATTTTAAGGAAATATGTAAATAATACCTAAATATACAAAATTTATATTCGACAATAGTAAAATTTCATAATAATTCATTATAACTTTATAATAATACTATTATAATTTTATAACAATTCATTTATTTATGATTATTAATAAATTTTGTACGATAATTATTAGTAAATCTTTCCACGATCACTAAGCCACGCCCTTTTTTAAAAACACGCGTCAAAATTAACTATAATATTATTATTTTGTTTATGCATAATCATTATTTTATTCTCCTTGTCGAGACTAACAAAATGCTATAAGGTATTATGATATTGACATTGATATCTAGCGTAAATGTTTGTTGAAACATTTAGGCCACTATACAGCGTAAGTTCCTAAACACGACGACCGTGAATAACCGCTCGTTCGAGGGTCAGAAAACATGCGAGATTTTAGCCTGAATTGCGAATGTTATAAAAATCAAATCATTAACAAACCCTACAATTTTTTTTTTTAAATATACAAATTCTATAATCGATATTAGTGAAATTCAATAATAATTGATAACATAATAACATATAAATGTGTTAATATTTGATAATAAAACAAGAATTATTTATTTGGTTTTAAAATCACTACAAAAATTAATATACTTATATAGATTTTTTTTTATATTTATTTTAAATGTTTTATAACAACGTAACTAATAAATAAAGTTATTATTTTGTACATTTATTTATGATTATTAATAAATTTTGTACGATAATTATTAGTAAAACTTTCCACGATCACTAAGCCACGCCCCTTTTTAAAAACACGCGTCAAAATTCACTATAACATTATTATTTTCTTTATGAATAATTATTATTTTATTCTTCTCGTCGAGACTAACAAATTGCTATAAGGTATTATGGTATTGACATTGATATCTAGCGTAAATGCTTGCTGAAACATTTAGGCCACTATACAGCGGCAGTTCCTAAACACGACGACCGTGAATAACCGTTTGCTCGAGGGTCAGAAAACATGCGAGATTTTAGCCTGAATTGCGAATGTTATAAAAATCAAATCATTAACAAACCCTACAATTTTTTTTTTTAAATATACAAATTCTATAATCGATATTAGTGAAATTCAATAATAATTGATAACATAATAACATATAAATGTGCTAATATTCGATAATAAAACAAGAATTATTTATTTGATGTTGAAATCACTACAAAAATTAATATACTTATATAGATTTTTTTTATATTCATTTTAAATGATTTATAACAACGTAACTAATAAATAAAGTTATTATTTCGTACATTTATAACCTTAAATATTCTTTGATTCATTCAAACAAATGTTGTTATTTATATTTATTTAAATAAAAATATCTAAAATCAATTAAATTATATACCGAATGTTATGATAAAAAAATTAAAATAAATTAAAATGAGTATTGAATAGTAAATTAAATAGTATTATAAATAAAATAGTAAAATAATAAATAAATAGTAAAATAATATATGTTCATTTTTTGAATAAAGTTGTTCGTCCTGAGAAGGACGGTTTTATGTCAATTTGCGACAATAAAAGAAATTTAAGCTTTCTTTTCTGTCTTCTTTGGCAAAAGCACAGCTTGTATGTTCGGCAATACACCGCCCTGAGCAATCGTAACACCCGATAACAGTTTGTTGAGTTCCTCGTCATTGCGGATGGCCAGTTGCAAATGACGCGGAATTATTCTGGTCTTCTTGTTGTCGCGAGCCGCATTGCCGGCTAACTCGAGAACTTCGGCGGCCAGATATTCCATGACTGCAGCGAGGTAGACGGGTGCACCAGCGCCGACACGCTCGGCATAGTTGCCTTTGCGTAGCAAACGATGAATACGACCGACTGGAAACTGAAGACCGGCACGGTTAGACCGTGACTTAGCCTTTCCCTTGACTTTACCGCCTTTGCCTCGACCAGACATGTTTACAGGTTCGTGTTCAAACTGAGAATGATATCAAAGTTCTCGAACGGGCCCGTATAGATTTCTGAGCGTTGCAAGCACACGCCCATTTTTTTGTAGACACGCCCCTCCCTTGCCTACGTACGTTGTTACGGCTTCAGTCAAAACGTTGAAGCAGTACGAAAACGGAGCGTCGGCACGACTCATTTCGTATCAGTCAGTGTACTAGTAAACATCAGACATGCCACCGAAAACCAGCGGTAAAGCGGCTAAGAAAGCAGGCAAAGCCCAGAAAAATATTTCAAAGGGCGACAAGAAGAAGAAACGTAAGCGCAAGGAGAGCTATGCCATTTATATTTACAAAGTCTTGAAACAAGTCCATCCTGACACGGGCATTTCGAGCAAGGCGATGAGCATCATGAACAGCTTTGTGAATGATATCTTCGAGCGTATAGCGGCCGAGGCATCGCGTTTGGCTCACTACAACAAACGCTCTACAATCACTAGTCGGGAAATTCAGACAGCAGTCCGGCTATTGCTACCAGGCGAGTTGGCCAAACACGCCGTCAGCGAAGGTACTAAGGCCGTAACCAAGTACACCAGCTCGAAATAAAATGATGAAGATTTTGTGATGCCACTTATATGTTCTGTCGACAATAACAAAGGCCCTTCTCAGGGCCCACAAATATTTTACAAAAGAACTTTATAATTTTTACATTGGTTTTATAGATAAAATAAAATAACCTGACACTAATGATATTTTATTAGGATTTTCAATAAATTTTGATCAGATTTCTATTAGAGATCGTTATTATTAATTTATATTATAAATAATGTTCAATTTCTATATATTTTCAATATGATAAAAATTAATGATTGAATATTCAATTCAATTTAAAACTTTAGTTTTTCAAATTTAGTTAATAAGTTTAAGTTTATTTTAATTTATTATAAAATATATTTATATTAAAAAAAATCGCAATTTAAATATTTTCGTAAAAATAAAATTATTGTCGTAAATATTTTAAAAATTTTATTATTTAAATATATAAAATATATTATTACATATTATATAAATTTAAATAATATGCAAAATTTAATAAATTCATTCATTTAATTGAGCTCCTTCAATTCAGAGCCCTTTTCGAAGCCCTTAACTGTAAAGTATACTAATACTAAAAGTATACTCTATTTTCTATTAATTGAAGCCCCCCCCATGTAAGAAAAGAAATCAATTGCATATAAAAAGTCAATACGAAAAAATAGTAAAATATATATTAATTAATACTTTCTTTAAAACATATTCGAAGGGCTTTCCAATTTGATAATATTATCAATAATATTACCAAAGCAAGTTATTCTGCAAGAAAATAAACAAATTTCATATAAAATCAAATAAAGCCTGTACGTAAATTGTAAAATATATTACTTGTTCTTTTAATTATATTTGACAGCCCTTAAAAGGGCTCTTTTTTGTTTTGTATTTATAAGAAATGACTGCGTCCGTTGATCAATTTAACCGCCGAAACCGTACAGTGTACGACCCTGACGTTTGAGCGCATATACGACATCCATAGCGGTTACGGTCTTCCTCTTGGCGTGCTCGGTGTATGTGACTGCATCGCGGATAACGTTCTCGAGAAACACTTTCAGAACACCGCGGGTCTCTTCGTAGATTAGACCCGAGATACGCTTGACGCCGCCACGGCGAGCAAGACGACGTATAGCCGGCTTTGTAATACCTTGGATATTATCGCGAAGAACTTTCCTGTGTCGCTTAGCGCCACCCTTTCCGAGTCCCTTACCACCTTTGCCACGGCCGGTCATTTTTCAATATATCGCAGTCGGGATAAATTTACAAATTGATGTTAACAGCTCGAAGTCTGAATAACGACTGAATTCCGACGAGCGAAATTATTGAAAAGTTTGAGCTCGCTAGGCCACGCCCATCATAGCTATGCGAGCATTCGGCGCCGACCAATGACAGCCGAGCACAGCATCGGACATTCGTAATGTATTTTGATCATAATATTCGAGCCGGACGCGTCAGTATCAAAACGATCGTCAAACGAGAAGGTTCTCGAAACGAAATCTAGGAGTTATAATGGCCCGTACGAAGCAGACAGCTCGCAAGTCCACCGGTGGCAAGGCGCCCCGTAAGCAGCTTGCAACGAAAGCGGCTCGCAAGAGCGCGCCGGCGACCGGCGGTGTGAAGAAGCCGCATCGTTATCGGCCTGGCACCGTAGCTCTGCGTGAGATCCGTCGTTACCAGAAGAGCACCGAGCTTCTCATACGAAAGTTGCCGTTCCAACGTCTAGTGCGCGAGATCGCTCAGGACTTCAAGACCGATCTGCGTTTTCAGAGCTCCGCCGTCATGGCATTGCAGGAAGCTAGCGAGGCCTATTTGGTTGGCCTGTTCGAAGATACAAACTTGTGCGCGATCCACGCCAAGCGCGTAACCATCATGCCCAAGGATATTCAACTAGCTCGGCGTATTCGAGGAGAACGCGCTTAGACGCCTGTCGTCCTATAAAACAAATCGGTCCTTTTCAGGACCACCAAAATGATCAATTAAAAGAACTTTTATTATTTTTCAAATTATTTTATTTTGCAGAATTATTCCATCGATACGTTAGAAATTTTTATTGATTTTTTTTTTAATTGAAATTATTGACAACACACATGATTTGACTTGTTGAATAGTGTGTTGTTGTGTTAAGTTTAAAAAATATTATAGTTGAATTTGTAAAATTCGTCATGAATTTCTGAAAGCTTCTTTAAAAAATTCTAAATTTAATTAATATGGGCGAGTTGCCGTTCTGATGATAGAAATTTATATTATATATATTATATTATATATATTTATATATATAAATATTTTTTTTTTTATTGTATATTTTTTAATTTCATATATAGTTATTTAAAGTTATATAAATTTTCTTTTTCGAATACGATATGAAAAAAAGATTGAAACTTCATAAATTATTAATGATTATATTTTATTTCATTAATTAATTTCCATTTACTTATTATTTATATAAAAAAAAATTAGAAAAAATTATGAATTTAATTATTATGAGAGTTGCCGTTCTATGTATAGTTGATTTATTTAAAGTGATATATAAAACTTTTATTAATAAATTATTGATTATATTTCATTTGATTAAGATAATTTATTCATATAAAATTATTTAAAAAAAAATAATAAATAAATAAATAAAATTCAGCGATTGATATTGAACAACTCCCTACCAAAGACGAAATTGAAAATTGAAAAGACTTTGACTTTTAAATTTCGTCAATGACACAACACGGCGGCGAGGAACACAGCGAGCGTTGCTGCGCTCCTGTTACAAATATTTTATTAAAATTTTTTCCGAAGTCCACGAAAAGGCTATAATATAAGATGATAAGATATATATAAGTAAAATAATAATGTTCTTTGATAAAAATTTATTGTTAGTCCTGAAAAGGACTTTGTGCAAACATTTTCGTTTGCTGTTGTGTAAAAAGATAATGAAATGTTTTCACTTCTTTTTCGGTGACGCTTTTTTCAAAGGTTTGGCTACTTTTGATGTCTTCTTTGGCGATTTAGGTTTCTTTGCGGCTGCGGTCTTGACGGTTTTCTTCGTTTTGCTCGTTGCCTTGGCCGATGAGGCTTTCGTCGACTTACCCTGAATGGTCTTCTTCTTATCGACTGTCGTCTTAGGTTTCGCCGACGACTTTTTTAATGTGCCCGCTGCGGATGCAGACTTCTTTTTAGGGGACGAAGCAGGTTTGGCGGCGCCCTTCGACTTTGCTGTCTTCGATTTTGCTTTTGCCGCTGGCGTCTTAGCGGTCCTGGCTTTTCCAGCCGAAACACCGCTTTCGCCGCCGCTCTGTTTAGCGTTCGCGGCAAGTTTGAACGAACCCGAAGCACCTTTGCCTTTTGTTTGAATCAGTGTGCCCGCTTGAACAGCTGACTTTAAATACTTTTTAATGAACGTTGACATTTTCTCGGCGTCGATTTTATAATTGGCCGACATATATTTCTTAATCGCCTGCAGCGACGATCCGCCGCGTTCTTTCAGACTTTTAATAGCGTTGTTTACCATTTCAGATGTAGGAGGATGGGACGGCTTCACTCGCGGTTTTTTAACAGCCGCAGTCTTGCCCTTTTTCGGCGATGCTGTCGCTGGCGCAGCGGTTGCCGCCGGCGACGTAGATAAAGCGTTATCTGACATTATAGTAAAAAATCGTAGGTTAAAATGTAAATCTAACACGTGATTGGTTAAATATGTTAGGGGCGTGGCCAAAAACTATATTCGAAAAGTGTAGGACCGAGGAGAAAACAATAATATTTGAAAATTTTACAAAAATGTAAATTATTTGTAAAAAATTAAATCCAGCGCTTTTATTCTAAATAATTCGCATAAAACAATGGATTTACATGATAGCCAAATTCATCCCCAACATATCATCAAAAGCATGATTTATTTCAACGGTTAGTTTTTCTAAAATATCGCTAATTATATTCAAATAACTTCTGCACTCAATAGTGCGTTTTCAACAAAATCGTTATCGCATTTTTATGAGCATTGAGATATGTTATATTTTGATGCGATGTAATTATACTTATATATCCTAGAAACAGTTTTTGTAAATTTTTATTCATAAATAGTATCATAATTGTTCATAAACTGTCATTGAACATTCATTTGAGTACTCTATGAATCTATACTGAACAATAGCTAATATAAACGATTTGATTAAATAACGAATATAATATTTTATTAAAATAAAATATTATTTGTATGAAATAATTAATTATATTTACGATGTAATACACTATCAATACACCAACGCATAAAATTCGGTTAGAAATCATTTGTGTAAAACATTATGTCGCGTCGTGCATTCAAGTTCAAGAAGTGTGCTCTATTCTCTTTTTGCATAGTATCTAATAAAATAATATTATCGTTATAATTAATTATTTCATTCGTAGTTTTCAAAAGAACGATAAAATACAAAACAGTAAACAATTGTACTGTTGTTTCTTGAAATAACTTGAGTCAAAAAATTCACAAACTGTTTATTCTGTAAAATCATAATATTTCTATCATATTATATTTTATTAAAATAAATCGAATGTATAAATAATTTAGTCATTAATAATAAAATATAATATTTATGTTTTTTTTTTTTTTAATTCAATTGTATAGAATAAAATAATAATATCTTATATTCATTGCCGAGAAAAGATTATATATTAGTTGATATTTAATAAATATTATTTTATTCTTTTATTCTTGAATGCTTGCTGAACTGAATATGCGGCTCTGCTGCTATATCTAAACACGCTGACCGTGAATAACCGTTTGTTCGAGGGTCAGAAAACATGCAAGATTTTAGCCTAAATGGTGATTGTTATTAGAATTGAATGACTGGAGAACCATACGAAATTTTAACAATGTATTATAATTTATATGGTTTCTTTATGAAAATATAGAAATATTGTCAATAATTGCTGCAATCTAAATGTAATTTGCATTTCAATAAGTGATCAATCACACAGATTGCTCTCTACTAGCTAAACAGTAAAAGATACGAAAAAACTTTGTTCGTACGAAAGATGCAGAATAAAATCACGAATAAAATGATATATAAATCGTTATGTGTGTTCATATAATTTTTTCGAGATTATCTAATTTTTCTTAAATTTTAAGGAAATATGTAAATAATACCTAAATATACAAAATTTATATTCGACAATAGTAAAATTTCATAATAATTCATTATAACTTTATAATAATACTATTATAATTTTATAACAATTCATTTATTTATGATTATTAATAAATTTTGTACGATAATTATTAGTAAATCTTTCCACGATCACTAAGCCACGCCCTTTTTTAAAAACACGCGTCAAAATTAACTATAATATTATTATTTTGTTTATGCATAATCATTATTTTATTCTCCTTGTCGAGACTAACAAAATGCTATAAGGTATTATGATATTGACATTGATATCTAGCGTAAATGTTTGTTGAAACATTTAGGCCACTATACAGCGTAAGTTCCTAAACACGACGACCGTGAATAACCGCTCGTTCGAGGGTCAGAAAACATGCGAGATTTTAGCCTGAATTGCGAATGTTATAAAAATCAAATCATTAACAAACCCTACAATTTTTTTTTTAAATATACAAATTCTATAATCGATATTAGTGAAATTCAATAATAATTGATAACATAATAACATATAAATGTGTTAATATTTGATAATAAAACAAGAATTATTTATTTGGTTTTAAAATCACTACAAAAATTAATATACTTATATAGATTTTTTTTTATATTTATTTTAAATGTTTTATAACAACGTAACTAATAAATAAAGTTATTATTTTGTACATTTATTTATGATTATTAATAAATTTTGTACGATAATTATTAGTAAAACTTTCCACGATCACTAAGCCACGCCCCTTTTTAAAAACACGCGTCAAAATTCACTATAACATTATTATTTTCTTTATGAATAATTATTATTTTATTCTTCTCGTCGAGACTAACAAATTGCTATAAGGTATTATGGTATTGACATTGATATCTAGCGTAAATGCTTGCTGAAACATTTAGGCCACTATACAGCGGCAGTTCCTAAACACGACGACCGTGAATAACCGTTTGCTCGAGGGTCAGAAAACATGCGAGATTTTAGCCTGAATTGCGAATGTTATAAAAATCAAATCATTAACAAACCCTACAATTTTTTTTTTTAAATATACAAATTCTATAATCGATATTAGTGAAATTCAATAATAATTGATAACATAATAACATATAAATGTGCTAATATTCGATAATAAAACAAGAATTATTTATTTGATGTTGAAATCACTACAAAAATTAATATACTTATATAGATTTTTTTTATATTCATTTTAAATGATTTATAACAACGTAACTAATAAATAAAGTTATTATTTCGTACATTTATAACCTTAAATATTCTTTGATTCATTCAAACAAATGTTGTTATTTATATTTATTTAAATAAAAATATCTAAAATCAATTAAATTATATACCGAATGTTATGATAAAAAAATTAAAATAAATTAAAATGAGTATTGAATAGTAAATTAAATAGTATTATAAATAAAATAGTAAAATAATAAATAAATAGTAAAATAATATATGTTCATTTTTTGAATAAAGTTGTTCGTCCTGAGAAGGACGGTTTTATGTCAATTTGCGACAATAAAAGAAATTTAAGCTTTCTTTTCTGTCTTCTTTGGCAAAAGCACAGCTTGTATGTTCGGCAATACACCGCCCTGAGCAATCGTAACACCCGATAACAGTTTGTTGAGTTCCTCGTCATTGCGGATGGCCAGTTGCAAATGACGCGGAATTATTCTGGTCTTCTTGTTGTCGCGAGCCGCATTGCCGGCTAACTCGAGAACTTCGGCGGCCAGATATTCCATGACTGCAGCGAGGTAGACGGGTGCACCAGCGCCGACACGCTCGGCATAGTTGCCTTTGCGTAGCAAACGATGAATACGACCGACTGGAAACTGAAGACCGGCACGGTTAGACCGTGACTTAGCCTTTCCCTTGACTTTACCGCCTTTGCCTCGACCAGACATGTTTACAGGTTCGTGTTCAAACTGAGAATGATATCAAAGTTCTCGAACGGGCCCGTATAGATTTCTGAGCGTTGCAAGCACACGCCCATTTTTTTGTAGACACGCCCCTCCCTTGCCTACGTACGTTGTTACGGCTTCAGTCAAAACGTTGAAGCAGTACGAAAACGGAGCGTCGGCACGACTCATTTCGTATCAGTCAGTGTACTAGTAAACATCAGACATGCCACCGAAAACCAGCGGTAAAGCGGCTAAGAAAGCAGGCAAAGCCCAGAAAAATATTTCAAAGGGCGACAAGAAGAAGAAACGTAAGCGCAAGGAGAGCTATGCCATTTATATTTACAAAGTCTTGAAACAAGTCCATCCTGACACGGGCATTTCGAGCAAGGCGATGAGCATCATGAACAGCTTTGTGAATGATATCTTCGAGCGTATAGCGGCCGAGGCATCGCGTTTGGCTCACTACAACAAACGCTCTACAATCACTAGTCGGGAAATTCAGACAGCAGTCCGGCTATTGCTACCAGGCGAGTTGGCCAAACACGCCGTCAGCGAAGGTACTAAGGCCGTAACCAAGTACACCAGCTCGAAATAAAATGATGAAGATTTTGTGATGCCACTTATATGTTCTGTCGACAATAACAAAGGCCCTTCTCAGGGCCCACAAATATTTTACAAAAGAACTTTATAATTTTTACATTGGTTTTATAGATAAAATAAAATAACCTGACACTAATGATATTTTATTAGGATTTTCAATAAATTTTGATCAGATTTCTATTAGAGATCGTTATTATTAATTTATATTATAAATAATGTTCAATTTCTATATATTTTCAATATGATAAAAATTAATGATTGAATATTCAATTCAATTTAAAACTTTAGTTTTTCAAATTTAGTTAATAAGTTTAAGTTTATTTTAATTTATTATAAAATATATTTATATTAAAAAAAATCGCAATTTAAATATTTTCGTAAAAATAAAATTATTGTCGTAAATATTTTAAAAATTTTATTATTTAAATATATAAAATATATTATTACATATTATATAAATTTAAATAATATGCAAAATTTAATAAATTCATTCATTTAATTGAGCTCCTTCAATTCAGAGCCCTTTTCGAAGCCCTTAACTGTAAAGTATACTAATACTAAAAGTATACTCTATTTTCTATTAATTGAAGCCCCCCCCATGTAAGAAAAGAAATCAATTGCATATAAAAAGTCAATACGAAAAAATAGTAAAATATATATTAATTAATACTTTCTTTAAAACATATTCGAAGGGCTTTCCAATTTGATAATATTATCAATAATATTACCAAAGCAAGTTATTCTGCAAGAAAATAAACAAATTTCATATAAAATCAAATAAAGCCTGTACGTAAATTGTAAAATATATTACTTGTTCTTTTAATTATATTTGACAGCCCTTAAAAGGGCTCTTTTTTGTTTTGTATTTATAAGAAATGACTGCGTCCGTTGATCAATTTAACCGCCGAAACCGTACAGTGTACGACCCTGACGTTTGAGCGCATATACGACATCCATAGCGGTTACGGTCTTCCTCTTGGCGTGCTCGGTGTATGTGACTGCATCGCGGATAACGTTCTCGAGAAACACTTTCAGAACACCGCGGGTCTCTTCGTAGATTAGACCCGAGATACGCTTGACGCCGCCACGGCGAGCAAGACGACGTATAGCCGGCTTTGTAATACCTTGGATATTATCGCGAAGAACTTTCCTGTGTCGCTTAGCGCCACCCTTTCCGAGTCCCTTACCACCTTTGCCACGGCCGGTCATTTTTCAATATATCGCAGTCGGGATAAATTTACAAATTGATGTTAACAGCTCGAAGTCTGAATAACGACTGAATTCCGACGAGCGAAATTATTGAAAAGTTTGAGCTCGCTAGGCCACGCCCATCATAGCTATGCGAGCATTCGGCGCCGACCAATGACAGCCGAGCACAGCATCGGACATTCGTAATGTATTTTGATCATAATATTCGAGCCGGACGCGTCAGTATCAAAACGATCGTCAAACGAGAAGGTTCTCGAAACGAAATCTAGGAGTTATAATGGCCCGTACGAAGCAGACAGCTCGCAAGTCCACCGGTGGCAAGGCGCCCCGTAAGCAGCTTGCAACGAAAGCGGCTCGCAAGAGCGCGCCGGCGACCGGCGGTGTGAAGAAGCCGCATCGTTATCGGCCTGGCACCGTAGCTCTGCGTGAGATCCGTCGTTACCAGAAGAGCACCGAGCTTCTCATACGAAAGTTGCCGTTCCAACGTCTAGTGCGCGAGATCGCTCAGGACTTCAAGACCGATCTGCGTTTTCAGAGCTCCGCCGTCATGGCATTGCAGGAAGCTAGCGAGGCCTATTTGGTTGGCCTGTTCGAAGATACAAACTTGTGCGCGATCCACGCCAAGCGCGTAACCATCATGCCCAAGGATATTCAACTAGCTCGGCGTATTCGAGGAGAACGCGCTTAGACGCCTGTCGTCCTATAAAACAAATCGGTCCTTTTCAGGACCACCAAAATGATCAATTAAAAGAACTTTTATTATTTTTCAAATTATTTTATTTTGCAGAATTATTCCATCGATACGTTAGAAATTTTTATTGATTTTTTTTTTAATTGAAATTATTGACAACACACATGATTTGACTTGTTGAATAGTGTGTTGTTGTGTTAAGTTTAAAAAATATTATAGTTGAATTTGTAAAATTCGTCATGAATTTCTGAAAGCTTCTTTAAAAAATTCTAAATTTAATTAATATGGGCGAGTTGCCGTTCTGATGATAGAAATTTATATTATATATATTATATTATATATATTTATATATATAAATATTTTTTTTTTATTGTATATTTTTTAATTTCATATATAGTTATTTAAAGTTATATAAATTTTCTTTTTCGAATACGATATGAAAAAAAGATTGAAACTTCATAAATTATTAATGATTATATTTTATTTCATTAATTAATTTCCATTTACTTATTATTTATATAAAAAAAAATTAGAAAAAATTATGAATTTAATTATTATGAGAGTTGCCGTTCTATGTATAGTTGATTTATTTAAAGTGATATATAAAACTTTTATTAATAAATTATTGATTATATTTCATTTGATTAAGATAATTTATTCATATAAAATTATTTAAAAAAAAATAATAAATAAATAAATAAAATTCAGCGATTGATATTGAACAACTCCCTACCAAAGACGAAATTGAAAATTGAAAAGACTTTGACTTTTAAATTTCGTCAATGACACAACACGGCGGCGAGGAACACAGCGAGCGTTGCTGCGCTCCTGTTACAAATATTTTATTAAAATTTTTTCCGAAGTCCACGAAAAGGCTATAATATAAGATGATAAGATATATATAAGTAAAATAATAATGTTCTTTGATAAAAATTTATTGTTAGTCCTGAAAAGGACTTTGTGCAAACATTTTCGTTTGCTGTTGTGTAAAAAGATAATGAAATGTTTTCACTTCTTTTTCGGTGACGCTTTTTTCAAAGGTTTGGCTACTTTTGATGTCTTCTTTGGCGATTTAGGTTTCTTTGCGGCTGCGGTCTTGACGGTTTTCTTCGTTTTGCTCGTTGCCTTGGCCGATGAGGCTTTCGTCGACTTACCCTGAATGGTCTTCTTCTTATCGACTGTCGTCTTAGGTTTCGCCGACGACTTTTTTAATGTGCCCGCTGCGGATGCAGACTTCTTTTTAGGGGACGAAGCAGGTTTGGCGGCGCCCTTCGACTTTGCTGTCTTCGATTTTGCTTTTGCCGCTGGCGTCTTAGCGGTCCTGGCTTTTCCAGCCGAAACACCGCTTTCGCCGCCGCTCTGTTTAGCGTTCGCGGCAAGTTTGAACGAACCCGAAGCACCTTTGCCTTTTGTTTGAATCAGTGTGCCCGCTTGAACAGCTGACTTTAAATACTTTTTAATGAACGTTGACATTTTCTCGGCGTCGATTTTATAATTGGCCGACATATATTTCTTAATCGCCTGCAGCGACGATCCGCCGCGTTCTTTCAGACTTTTAATAGCGTTGTTTACCATTTCAGATGTAGGAGGATGGGACGGCTTCACTCGCGGTTTTTTAACAGCCGCAGTCTTGCCCTTTTTCGGCGATGCTGTCGCTGGCGCAGCGGTTGCCGCCGGCGACGTAGATAAAGCGTTATCTGACATTATAGTAAAAAATCGTAGGTTAAAATGTAAATCTAACACGTGATTGGTTAAATATGTTAGGGGCGTGGCCAAAAACTATATTCGAAAAGTGTAGGACCGAGGAGAAAACAATAATATTTGAAAATTTTACAAAAATGTAAATTATTTGTAAAAAATTAAATCCAGCGCTTTTATTCTAAATAATTCGCATAAAACAATGGATTTACATGATAGCCAAATTCATCCCCAACATATCATCAAAAGCATGATTTATTTCAACGGTTAGTTTTTCTAAAATATCGCTAATTATATTCAAATAACTTCTGCACTCAATAGTGCGTTTTCAACAAAATCGTTATCGCATTTTTATGAGCATTGAGATATGTTATATTTTGATGCGATGTAATTATACTTATATATCCTAGAAACAGTTTTTGTAAATTTTTATTCATAAATAGTATCATAATTGTTCATAAACTGTCATTGAACATTCATTTGAGTACTCTATGAATCTATACTGAACAATAGCTAATATAAACGATTTGATTAAATAACGAATATAATATTTTATTAAAATAAAATATTATTTGTATGAAATAATTAATTATATTTACGATGTAATACACTATCAATACACCAACGCATAAAATTCGGTTAGAAATCATTTGTGTAAAACATTATGTCGCGTCGTGCATTCAAGTTCAAGAAGTGTGCTCTATTCTCTTTTTGCATAGTATCTAATAAAATAATATTATCGTTATAATTAATTATTTCATTCGTAGTTTTCAAAAGAACGATAAAATACAAAACAGTAAACAATTGTACTGTTGTTTCTTGAAATAACTTGAGTCAAAAAATTCACAAACTGTTTATTCTGTAAAATCATAATATTTCTATCATATTATATTTTATTAAAATAAATCGAATGTATAAATAATTTAGTCATTAATAATAAAATATAATATTTATGTTTTTTTTTTTTTTAATTCAATTGTATAGAATAAAATAATAATATCTTATATTCATTGCCGAGAAAAGATTATATATTAGTTGATATTTAATAAATATTATTTTATTCTTTTATTCTTGAATGCTTGCTGAACTGAATATGCGGCTCTGCTGCTATATCTAAACACGCTGACCGTGAATAACCGTTTGTTCGAGGGTCAGAAAACATGCAAGATTTTAGCCTAAATGGTGATTGTTATTAGAATTGAATGACTGGAGAACCATACGAAATTTTAACAATGTATTATAATTTATATGGTTTCTTTATGAAAATATAGAAATATTGTCAATAATTGCTGCAATCTAAATGTAATTTGCATTTCAATAAGTGATCAATCACACAGATTGCTCTCTACTAGCTAAACAGTAAAAGATACGAAAAAACTTTGTTCGTACGAAAGATGCAGAATAAAATCACGAATAAAATGATATATAAATCGTTATGTGTGTTCATATAATTTTTTCGAGATTATCTAATTTTTCTTAAATTTTAAGGAAATATGTAAATAATACCTAAATATACAAAATTTATATTCGACAATAGTAAAATTTCATAATAATTCATTATAACTTTATAATAATACTATTATAATTTTATAACAATTCATTTATTTATGATTATTAATAAATTTTGTACGATAATTATTAGTAAATCTTTCCACGATCACTAAGCCACGCCCTTTTTTAAAAACACGCGTCAAAATTAACTATAATATTATTATTTTGTTTATGCATAATCATTATTTTATTCTCCTTGTCGAGACTAACAAAATGCTATAAGGTATTATGATATTGACATTGATATCTAGCGTAAATGTTTGTTGAAACATTTAGGCCACTATACAGCGTAAGTTCCTAAACACGACGACCGTGAATAACCGCTCGTTCGAGGGTCAGAAAACATGCGAGATTTTAGCCTGAATTGCGAATGTTATAAAAATCAAATCATTAACAAACCCTACAATTTTTTTTTTTAAATATACAAATTCTATAATCGATATTAGTGAAATTCAATAATAATTGATAACATAATAACATATAAATGTGTTAATATTTGATAATAAAACAAGAATTATTTATTTGGTTTTAAAATCACTACAAAAATTAATATACTTATATAGATTTTTTTTTATATTTATTTTAAATGTTTTATAACAACGTAACTAATAAATAAAGTTATTATTTTGTACATTTATTTATGATTATTAATAAATTTTGTACGATAATTATTAGTAAAACTTTCCACGATCACTAAGCCACGCCCCTTTTTAAAAACACGCGTCAAAATTCACTATAACATTATTATTTTCTTTATGAATAATTATTATTTTATTCTTCTCGTCGAGACTAACAAATTGCTATAAGGTATTATGGTATTGACATTGATATCTAGCGTAAATGCTTGCTGAAACATTTAGGCCACTATACAGCGGCAGTTCCTAAACACGACGACCGTGAATAACCGTTTGCTCGAGGGTCAGAAAACATGCGAGATTTTAGCCTGAATTGCGAATGTTATAAAAATCAAATCATTAACAAACCCTACAATTTTTTTTTTTAAATATACAAATTCTATAATCGATATTAGTGAAATTCAATAATAATTGATAACATAATAACATATAAATGTGCTAATATTCGATAATAAAACAAGAATTATTTATTTGATGTTGAAATCACTACAAAAATTAATATACTTATATAGATTTTTTTTATATTCATTTTAAATGATTTATAACAACGTAACTAATAAATAAAGTTATTATTTCGTACATTTATAACCTTAAATATTCTTTGATTCATTCAAACAAATGTTGTTATTTATATTTATTTAAATAAAAATATCTAAAATCAATTAAATTATATACCGAATGTTATGATAAAAAAATTAAAATAAATTAAAATGAGTATTGAATAGTAAATTAAATAGTATTATAAATAAAATAGTAAAATAATAAATAAATAGTAAAATAATATATGTTCATTTTTTGAATAAAGTTGTTCGTCCTGAGAAGGACGGTTTTATGTCAATTTGCGACAATAAAAGAAATTTAAGCTTTCTTTTCTGTCTTCTTTGGCAAAAGCACAGCTTGTATGTTCGGCAATACACCGCCCTGAGCAATCGTAACACCCGATAACAGTTTGTTGAGTTCCTCGTCATTGCGGATGGCCAGTTGCAAATGACGCGGAATTATTCTGGTCTTCTTGTTGTCGCGAGCCGCATTGCCGGCTAACTCGAGAACTTCGGCGGCCAGATATTCCATGACTGCAGCGAGGTAGACGGGTGCACCAGCGCCGACACGCTCGGCATAGTTGCCTTTGCGTAGCAAACGATGAATACGACCGACTGGAAACTGAAGACCGGCACGGTTAGACCGTGACTTAGCCTTTCCCTTGACTTTACCGCCTTTGCCTCGACCAGACATGTTTACAGGTTCGTGTTCAAACTGAGAATGATATCAAAGTTCTCGAACGGGCCCGTATAGATTTCTGAGCGTTGCAAGCACACGCCCATTTTTTTGTAGACACGCCCCTCCCTTGCCTACGTACGTTGTTACGGCTTCAGTCAAAACGTTGAAGCAGTACGAAAACGGAGCGTCGGCACGACTCATTTCGTATCAGTCAGTGTACTAGTAAACATCAGACATGCCACCGAAAACCAGCGGTAAAGCGGCTAAGAAAGCAGGCAAAGCCCAGAAAAATATTTCAAAGGGCGACAAGAAGAAGAAACGTAAGCGCAAGGAGAGCTATGCCATTTATATTTACAAAGTCTTGAAACAAGTCCATCCTGACACGGGCATTTCGAGCAAGGCGATGAGCATCATGAACAGCTTTGTGAATGATATCTTCGAGCGTATAGCGGCCGAGGCATCGCGTTTGGCTCACTACAACAAACGCTCTACAATCACTAGTCGGGAAATTCAGACAGCAGTCCGGCTATTGCTACCAGGCGAGTTGGCCAAACACGCCGTCAGCGAAGGTACTAAGGCCGTAACCAAGTACACCAGCTCGAAATAAAATGATGAAGATTTTGTGATGCCACTTATATGTTCTGTCGACAATAACAAAGGCCCTTCTCAGGGCCCACAAATATTTTACAAAAGAACTTTATAATTTTTACATTGGTTTTTATATATAAAATAAATACCTGACACTAATGATATTTTATTAGGATTTCAATAATTTTGATCAGATTTCTATTAGAGATCGTTATTATTAATTTATATTATAAATATGTTCAATTTTCTATATATTTTCAATATGATAAAATTAATGATTGAATATTCAATTCAATTAAAACTTTAGTTTTTCAAATTTAGTTAATAAGTTTAAGTTATTTTAATTTATTATACAATATATTTATATTAAAAAAAATCGCAAATTTAAAATATTTTCGTAAAAATAAAATTATTGTCGTAAATATTTTAAAAATTTTATTATTTAAATATATAAAATATATTATTACATATTATATAAATTTAAATAATATGCAAAATTAATAAATTCATTCATTTAATTGAGCTCCTTCATTCAAGCCTTTCTGAAGCCCTTAACTGTAAAGTATACTATACTAAAAGTATACTCTATTTTCTATTAATTGAAGCCCCCCCCATGTAAGAAAAGAATCAATTGCATATAAAAAGTCAATACGAAAAATAGTAAAATATATATTAATTAATACTTTCTTTAAAACATATTCGAGGGCTTTCCAATTTGATAATATTATCAATAATATTACAAAGCAAGTTATTCTGCAAGAAAATAAACAAATTTCATATAAAATCAAATAAGCCTGTACGTAAATTGTAAAATATATTACTTGTTCTTTTAATTATATTTGACAGCCCTTAAAAGGGCTCTTTTTTTTTTTGTATTTATAAGAAATGACTGACGACTCGTCCGTTGATCAATTTAACCGCCGAAACCGTACAGTGTACGACCCTGACGTTTGAGCGCATATACGACATCCATAGCGGTTACGGTCTTCCTCTTGGCGTGCTCGGTGTATGTGACTGCATCGCGGATAACGTTCTCGAGAAACACTTTCAGAACACCGCGGGTCTCTTCGTAGATTAGACCCGAGATACGCTTGACGCGCGCCACGGCGAGCAAGACGACGTATAGCCGGCTTTGTAATACCTTGGATATTATCGCGAAGAACTTTCTGTGTCGCTTAGCGCCACCTTTTCCGAGTCCCTTACCACCTTTGCCACGGCCGGTCATTTTTCAATATATCGCAGTCGGGATAAATTTACAAATTGATGTTAACAGCTCGAAGTCTGAATAACGACTGAATTCCGACGAGCGAAATTATTGAAAAGTTTGAGCTCGCTAGGCCACGCCCATCATAGCTATGCGAGCATTCGGCGCCGACCAATGACAGCCGAGCACAGCATCGGACATTCGTAATGTATTTTTGATCATAAAAGGTGCGTCCACACCAAACGTATCGAAACGAACGAACATAAAAAAAAGGTACCAGAACGAACGGCGACAGCA
>NW_020539595.1:0-17469 GCF_003426905.1 Ctenocephalides felis
TCTCTTTCGATTCTTTGAAACGTCGAGAAAACATAAAATTAGCAAATCGGATAAACTTCTCTTCTTGAGAAAGTTAAAAAGGAAAATTACCATGCATACAAATTTTGGTAGTTTCCAAGGATTTTTGAAGCAAAACTTTTTTAGACGTATCACTTTTTAAAAATTGCTCATGAGAATTAGAGAAAACTATGAAAATGTAGCTCGACATTCTGTTAGTATGCTAAGGCTCCAAAACGTCTGAACCGATTTGGCCAGTTTTAGTCTTGAATTTTTGGGCTAATCCAGAGATTGTGGGAAAGGTGAAATTTGTTTCAAAACCGCGTAGAAACTTTGTATTTTTAATTTAAATTTTTTTGTGCGGCGCGTACGTCAAATGTCAAATGGTTTGACTGATTATGTTCAATTAAATTTAGTAGGATGTTTTAGTTAAAATTCTCTAAATCTCGTTTTTTTCTAATTATCGCTTTTTTGTACTTGTTTTTATCTTATTATATTTTGTATAATACATATATATATATATATAATATATATATTATATATATATATATATAATTAACTTAATATCATAAATTTGGCCCTGACGAACAAGATCACGAACTTTACAATCTTGATGTTACATGAACATTGAATTAGTTTCTGAAACAACCCTCTAACTACGAAGATATTATGTAACTCAGTTTAATATCACGTATAAGACAAGAGTCATAAGATTACTTAAACTAGTATAATAAAATAATAATAATAATAAATTGTATTAATATCTATATTTTGTTTTGTGTACATTTTTCTCCATTATTTGTTATATTTATTATTATATGCTACTTATTGTTTTTATTCCACTTTCCTGTTTTTCTATTATTATTTTCATTATTCAGAAATTTTATTTATTATTTTTATTTTTATTATTATTTGGTTTTATTTCATATGGAATCGTTATACTACGGATATCATTTTAATGAAATTACTATCCATTTTTTGTACTTTTCATATAAATTTATGCTATTATTCATCATTGTTACTAGATGTTAAATTATTTAACAGTTGTAATAAATATTGTAATAAAAAAAATCTCTATTATAAATTCAACCCAGTAAAATCATTTCTTACCTTTGCTCCATTTATAACCCAACTATTATATACTCTCATCTGTAGTTAAATTATAATTATATGTAAATACTACATGACGATCCGAAAGGCTCCTCCGAATAAAACAAATAAATCTACGAGATATACATTTCACGTTCTATTCTAGTTGAATGTTAAATTAAAATCATATAGTGAAATTCATATATGCTTGTGTAAATTTACATATAAAGTTTCAATTGAAACTGAAAAAAAAAATAAAGGAAATTTATGGGATAATTCTCCCATAACATAAAAAATGCTTATGTGAAAATTGTGAAAATGTCTGTCTATTTGCCGCGCGATCAGGCGTATTTTACATAAAAACAAGGTAGGGGGAATGTTTGTGATAACAGAATCTTTGATGATGCAGTTTTCGCAAAATTCTTCCTTGCTTATTTATATGAAAAATAAAATTGGTTTATTTTACTATTATAGTATTCAGTAAATAATTATATTATTGGGTCAAGAGATTGCAGAGTTTCATAACTCTGAATGCAAAACTTCATATGCAGAATATCTGTAGAATATTATTATACACAAGTTTTCCTTTCAAAAAGTTTTCAACTGCAAAACCGAGTCCATTAATTTTAATAATGTTAATTTTACATTGTTGAACAAGAATTTAGTTCGAGTTTATTAAAATTGATTTTAAAATATAAAGTATATACTAGCTGATCCGGCAAACGTAAGAGAATTGAAAAAAATTGCTAATTTATTGTATGTATAAGGAATATTTTGTGTATTGACATTATTGACATTTTCACAGGTGTGTGTAAAATAAGTTATTTGACAAATTGTACACATATATCGATTAAGAATCTCAATTTAAATAACCTAAATGAAATAATATGATCTAAAAAATGTTCTATAAAATTTTGAAGTGCTGCTTCTTTAGACACCTTAGCTAAAAACAACATAAAAGTAAGAGTAAAATTTCATAAAAGTTGAAATAAGAGTAAAATTTTATAAGTGTGAAAATACAATTTCATAGGTGTAAGATTAAAATTTTATAAGCGTAAGAGTAAAATTTTATAACAGTAAAATTTCATAAGAGTAACAGTAAAATTTTATGAGAATAATAATAAGAGTAAAATAAGATTAAGAGTATAATTTCATAACAGTAATATTTCATAAGAGTACCAATAAGATTTTAGAAGAGTAAAATTTCATAAGTAAGTAAGAGAAAGAGTAAGAGTAAAATTTCATAAGATATAGATTTTATAAAAGTTGAGAATAAAATTTTATGAGAATAAGATTAAAATTTTATAAGAGTAAGAATAATAGTAAAATTACTAAGATTGAGAGTAAAATTTCATAAGAGTAAGAATAAAATTTCATAAAAGTAAGAGTCAACAGTAAGATTTTTAGGAGCAAAATTTCATAAGAGTATTAATTTCATAAGAGTAAGAATAAAATTTTATATGAGTAAAATTTCATAAGAATAAAATTTAATAAGAGTAAGGGTGAGATTAAAATTTCATAAATGTAAGAGTAAAATTTCATAAGATTATGAATAAGAGTAAAATTCCTAAAATTAAGAGTAAAATTTCATAAGAATAAGAGTTAAAAGTAAGATTTTATAAGAGAAAAATTTCATAACTGTAAAATTTTATAAGAGTAAGAATAAGAGTAAAATTCCTAAGATTAAGAGTAAAATTTCATAAGAATAAGAGTTAATAGTAAGATTTTATAAGAGAAAAATTTCATGAGAGTAAAATATTATAAGAGTAAAATTTTAAAGTTTAGTTAGTATTCAGCAAAAAAGTTTTACAACTCAATTATTAAATAAAAACAATAAATTTCAAAATTAAGATTTTTTTGCATTGAATTATGGTTATGTTTAAATATTATTGATACAATATAATCATTTTTTATGAAAATCGTTTTCTACTCATCGAGACCTTGCAAACGATACCCTACATGCTATAAAATATCCAATCTAAAATTTTTAAAGTAAAACTTCTTTAGACACCTCGGCTACAAATTCGTAAAAAGTTTGGGCAAAACACATATTTAATTTTAGTATTTGCTACAGAAGCATAAAAAAATAATAAAAAAAATCTAATAATCATATCTAATGTATATAATAAAACGTTTTTATTGCAGTATAATCATTTTTTGTGAAAATCGTTTTCTACTCGTCGAGACCTTTCAAACGATACCCTACATGCTATATAAAATACAATATAAAATTTTTGAAGTAAAACTTCTTTAGACACCTCAGCTACAAATTTGTAAAAAATATACAAATAACTTTTTTCAGAACACGAAGTTTGAAAAAAATATTATTTGCAAAAAAGAGTGCCATGAAGCCAAAGAGTGTATTTTCGTAAAAATATTTTAAAAACGTTGTTTTGTTGAGTTTATAATAACACTTACGGCCCATTTAATAACATTTTCATGTATAAATAAAACAACGAACAAAATTACCTACTATAAAAAAAAATTTACCTGAAACATCTTATTAAATTTAATTGAACATAATCAATCAAAACCATTCGACATTTGACGTATGAGCCGCACAAAAAAATTTAAATTTAAAATGTAAAGTTTCTACGCAATTTTGAAATAAATTCTCACCTTTCCCACAACTTTTTGAATTAGCACAAATATTTCAAGACTAAAAGTGGCCAAATCGGTTCAGCCATTTTAGAGCCTTAGCGAACCTAACATAATATCGAGCTCTATTTATATATAACAAATGTATTCTGAGTGAATAATAGATATTAATCTGGAAATATGAACAAACGACACTCTTTTTTGCACTAATTTATTAAATAATAATTATCACAAACGTTTCAAGACTAGGTTTGTCTCATCATCATTGTTTTATAATTTAAAATTTAAAATATGGAAACCTAAATTAGCATTTTGTGTTATCCATTACAAGTCGCTCGATACAATGGATAAAAAACTGTTGTTCGTTCATATTTCCAAATTAATATCTATTTATATATATATATATATATATATATATATATATATATAAAGTATCTATAACATCACATCATTAAAAAAAATCCACGACGTCCTGAATGAAGTCATACAACATATTTAGAATATAAGGATGCTTTCTTGTCGGAATCCAATTGAAAGATTTTCTAGGAATGTCTCCACCGTTACATAAGAAAATGTTTTTCACGAGAAAAAACTATTTTTGTTGAATTCCGAGGAAACCGGAAAATGTATAATAGATCGGAATTCTTGTATATATATATATATATATATATAACGAGATACATATAGTAATTCTGGGGTTGTAAAATATTTACCCTCAGACTATGCAAAATTTAATCGTTTGTTATAAACTTTATGTTCTCGTATAAATATTACCATATATTTCCATGTGGAATGTAATTTTATTTGATATTTCTACGTACGCCAGCAAAATCCTATGTACCTATGTACATTCAATTTTGCGAAATCGCATATATATTCAAATCGAGTTCAGGGTTTTGGATATATTTTATTTGGCTTATTTCTATTGTACGATATGGCATTTAAGTAAAAATAAATACATCATATAACAGTTATAAATAATGTTTACTAGTAATATGGTAACTGGTCGTGATGCACACATTTATTAGTGTCGTCAATCATTATACACATTTATATAATGATATTTTAGAAATTATATATTTGTGATAGCATTGAAAATTTGTGCAATATTTAAAAACAATAATGTAATGAAAGTCATTCTTCAAATATGACATGATCGGTTTGTCGTTGTAATTAGTATTTAGAACTTGAACCTTTATTAGAGAAGTGAGGTAATTGTTGATTCCTAAATTCTATAATATTTGTTCACACAGTGGATAGCTGTAATATAACAAACTTGAGTAATTTCATTAACACTATCAATAAAAAAAAAATGCATAGATGTCCATTATGAAGTATATCTGTATATAAATGTTTTTTAGTTTTCTACTCTTCGAGACCTTTGAAACGATACCCCACATGGCATAAAAGATTGAATTTAAAATTTTTGAAGTAAAACTTCTTTAGGCACCTATGCTAGAAATTTGTAAAAAGTGTATACATGGTAGATAAATCACCTAATTGAATTATTTAGAATAAATCGATAAATTTTAACATTCTAATATTTTTTATGAAAATTGTTTTCTACTCGTCGAGACCTTTCAAACGATACCCCACATGCCATAAAAGACACAGACAAAAAATTTTGAAGTAAAACTTTTTTAGGCACCTCAGCTACAAATTCGTAAAAGTTTCGTTGGTTTTAGTATTTGCTACAAAAGTTATACATCCCAGTTATTAAAATAAAATCAAATCACACTACAAACTATTGTTGTGCTTGATTTCTTGTTTAGAGTAAGAAATCTGAAAATCAAATCATTTTTTATTATTTACAAAAATTATGCAACTTTGTAGTACTTTTTGTTTAGGATCAGTAAAACAAAATTGTAAACTTTGACAGTGAATTAAAATTAAATTACCAATTTCTTCTTATCGTGTAATTTCTCACATATTTTGTCCTAATTTTTAAAAATAATAATTAATCTATTACTTCATTTAATTAAAATTAGCATACATTCATTGACTGCTTGTATTTTTTTTACTTTTTCGCTAGCAATTTAATCTCATTCTTTGAACAGCTGTAATATCTGTTTTGCCTAAAAAATATTTTCCATTTCAATAACTTCAAAGATTTATAGAAACTACGAATAATATAGAAATAATTTTTAATCAATAAACTTAGGTTTAGTACACGGGACAAAGGTTTAATTTGTTTTATTATTTATAAAGAACAGGGTAAAATATATTTCTGATTCAGGCATTTTTCATTAAATCAAGATTTGAACTACGATGTATCTTTAAAATGCTTATTTATCTATGCCGATTTCCTTGTTGATATCAGTACGCATACAACGTTGATGCCGGTACGCATACAACGACAGATCTCTATTCACATACACGACGACTAATCACAATCGACCCGTATAGAAATGATCTTATCGAGAGTGAATGACAAATCATTTTCCGTTGCATTTGTACAGTTTTACACCCTAGTCGCGCCTAAAGAAGTTTTACTTCAAAAAAATGTGAATGTGATATGAATTTACTATTTCAACTTACTCGGGTTTTTTTATCGGAGCAACTAGCCATATCTGAGTAAAAACATAAAAATAGCACAAAAAATCCCAAGCAATTCAAAACCATGTTTACCGAACATATAAATAATTTAAATCATAATATAGATTTTTTCACCAACTGTGATTTTTGGGAATTTATTTTAAAAAGACTACTTTATCAATAATTTCAAAATTTTAGGAATATATTTATACATGTTTTAAGAATACATAATAAAATTTTTGAAGAAAAAAATTAAATATTTTTCAAGTTATCGTCGATATCCAGCGGCGCGACAAAAAAAGGCCCTTCACTGCTGCAGTGATTCCGGCCTTCTACGTGGATGAAATTAAAAAAAAAAATCGTTAAACTGGATAATATTGTTTGTAAAATGAACTACGATAAAAAAAAACAAAAATTGACAAAATGACGGCGTTTTTTAAAAAAAAATACCCAAAATTTTGGTCGTTTTTGGACTGCCAAAATTCGATTTTTGATCCGATCAAAAAATCGATAGTTTATTTTACGGAGAACTATATATAGAACATGTGAAAAAATTCGATAGTGATCGGTTCATTTGTTTTTGAGTAATTGCTGCAGCAAATTCGGAAAATGCTGTTTCGAGAAAAACGCGTTTAAAGATAAAATGATCGTTATACTATATACTATATATATATATATATATATATATATATATATATATATATATATATACTCTTGAAATGACTCAAAAACTATTTAAGATATCGATTTAAAATTTTGGTATGTTATTTTTAAAGGTATAACCTATCGAATATGGAAAAATTAAAAATTCGGTTTTTTGAAAATTTCACACTAGTTGTGCCCCTTAATTAAATTTTCCATATAATTTCTATACTAACTTTTATAATTATCAAAAATAAATGCACAAGCTTTTACTCATATAAGATTTCTATTATGATTTCGCCGAGAACTTTTCCGAAAGCTTTTTATAGCTTTTTCTATCGCAGATTAAATTTTACAGCTATTGAATTAGTGCAGAGTGCTTTTGAAAACTTTTATACATTTAAATATTATTATAAAAGTTCACAATTTAAAGCAAAGTCTTTCAATTTTAATATTGATTTTAGTGGAAAGTTTAATTGACGTTGTAAAATATTATTAAAAAGGTAAAAGATAGTTATAAAGATATATATATATATATATATATATATATATATATACATATATATATATATATATATGCAAAATTTTCCCTGGATACAATTTAACACCCTGTAAGTAAACACGTCAATCCATGACGTCATAAGTACTTAGCAAACAACATTAATGACGTCATGGTGAAATTTATTGATTTATCAGATACATCAGAGCCGATAATTATATTTGGCACGAATATATATATATATATATATATATATATATATATATATAATTATCATTGGTAAAGGCGCAAAAAACGTATACATAGGATGAGAGCATTACATTTTTTGACTATTTTTTGCACTATATGTATAATATTAAATTTTACACAAACAAATGATTAAAAAAACAGAACAGTTGCAATATTTTAAATATCCGTTAACCATAAAACAAGCACAATTTTTTTTTTACAACTTGTTAAATCTTTCTTTAATAATATTTTTCCCTTTTTTCCTTTCTTCAATAATATTTTTCCTTTTTTCATCACTTATATTATTTTTTCAATTGCAGAAATACAATAAGAATTATATTTTATCATGTTATTATATTTTACATCTTGTCAGCTTTTTTTCCGAGAGTGAAATTTTTTTTGAATTTTTTTTGTACTTTACTCCTAATTATTATACCTTTAAAAAGAAATCAAGTTGTTAACTTGTATATTTTGAGTGCAAATTTACACATAAATTTGCTAAAAAGTCTTTCACTAAAATTCTCTGTTCTGTAATATTTTTGGTTCAAAATTAATTATTTTGCAATTAGATAAATAAATTTATAAACATTGTTTTTTTATGTTCCATATTTAACCGGTAAGCTAAACATGTCTTTAACCTAGAACTAGGCACCATTTTAGGTTAAGATGCGATCGGCCGTACCGAAACATTGTTTTGAATGTAAATGAACATAAATTTTATTGTTTTATTCAAATTATACTATTATTTTTACCATCTTGGCACAGTCATATTGATTTTCTGTTTTATTTATATAATTCTTAATAAAAACCACACAAACTTGTAAAAATTTTACACTAGTTTTTCCTATTCTTTAGATGAACTACTTTATTAAATTTTATTGAAGAAAGAACAAAAAATTAACTAGTGGTGTATAGAATAATTCCTTAAGACAAATTGCAGGAACTTATATTATCATAATGAACTATTCGAAGACTATATAAAAATAACTATATTTCTGAAATCGGTTCAGGCGTTTTTGAGAAAACGTTGATCAAAGGTCTGATTCTGACAAATGCCAAAAAAACAATACCAATTTTTGCAAACTTTGACGAATTTTTAAAGCTGAACCAGTTATCGTAGAGCCGTAATATTTTAGTATGATCTAGAAGACTATGATATCTACCGCCAAAAAAATAATCATAAAAATCGTCGAAATTTTTTTTTTAAAAACTTTATTACAAGAAAACGGCCCTCAGAAAAAATGGTTGTGTGTGTGTGTGTGTGTATATATGTATGGATACAAATTTCCAGTCACGTTTTCGGGCGCACGGATCAACTGATTTGAATGGTTCAAAAAACATTCGATTCCTATCGGTAGGGAAAAGAGCTGATTAGTTTTTGTCAAAGGCAGGTCCAGCCGTTTCGAGGATACGGAGCAAAGAGTGCAGAAAATAGAAATCGACTTTTTGAGAGAACCGAGTATCCGATTTGTATGATCTAAAAAACATTCAATTAGTAATGATTGGGAGAAAAGTTTATTAGTTTTTGGCAAAGGCAGGCCCACCCATTTCGAAGATACGGAGCTAAATATGTAAAAAATGGCAGTTTTTGAGAGAACTAAGCGTCCGATTTGGATGATTCAAAGAACTCTCTGCTCGTCTTAGCAAAATAATTGATTTTGAAAAAAAAGTTTGTCCCAATTTTTTTTATTTTATTTTTTTTTTAATTTTTTGTATATCGAAAATAATTCAGATTTTATTTTTAATTCTGACTATAGTTTTAATATACTTCAAACAAATAATTTCAACTTTCCAATTCAATTTATGTAATTCTTATAAATATTAGACAATGTTATAATATTAATAATAGTCTATTTGAAAACATTCAGTATTTCTCAAACATTTCGTTATGGTACGGGAAGTTCCAGCAATTTGCCTTAAGGCATGATGCCACCCACTAGTTAACTTTTGTGTTCATGTTTGTCCTTAATATTATAAAAAGTTGGTTTTTTGTTGATATTTTTTTACCAAGATTTGAATTTAGTTTATTTTGAAAATTTGAGTATATATATATATATATATATATATATATATAAGTGTAAAGCATATAGAATATACAAACATAATTTAATTGAAAGTATTGTTATCAATTCGATAGATGTACATAGCTTGTAAGTCACAATGTCTATATAATGTATCGAAATTTGAAATAAAATAAAAAATCTTATAAAACTAAAAACTTGTCGTAGGGCCTTAGTATTTTAGTGTGATCTATAAGACTATGGTATCATCAAAAAAATCGTCGAAATTTTTTTTCAACACTTTATTAAAAGAAAACGGCCCGGCCGATCTCTACCAAAAACTAATCAGCACGATCTTTCAAGGAGTTTTTGTTTTGGTCTCATTCGATTCAGAATGCTTTGAAACATCGAAAAAGCATAAAATTAGCAAATCGGATTTTTTATGAAAATATAAACTTTTCTTTCGGGAAGTTAATGATAATGAAAATAACTATTCATAAATATTAATAGCTTTATATCTTTAATCGTGGGACATGTTTTGCTACAAAAACAGTTATATTTGTCAGATAGATATTATCGCAACATGGTAGGAAATATGACCTCGTTTTCCTATAAAACCGCCAGTGGCGGTGCTAATGAAGTACAAACCGCCACGGTGGCGGTTCTTGATATCAAATTATGATTAATGACAAAGTAGATTAATGTAGAGCTATTATACACATGCATGTTGCGATAAAATAGATACAGTAGGTAACTAGTTGGTTTGGTATTTAGCCCTGAGGCAAATTACATGAACTTCCCGATATGTGTAAATAATCGACTTGATCAAAAAAATGTGTAAATAATATACTTCATCAATCCTACTTTAAAAAAAAAACGATAATAATTTTAGCAAAGTTTGACGAATTTTTAAAATTAAACTACTTGTTGTAAGGCCGTAATGTTACAGTAAGTTCTATAAGACCATGATGTATATCGCCAAAAAAAGTTCCATGAAAAACGGCTTAAATTTTTTTTTAACAGTTAATTACAAGAAAACGGCTCGGTAGATTTGCACCTAAAATTAATCAGCATCATTCCCAACTAATATCTTTCGAACAGTTTTTGATTTTTTAAAATCGGTTCGGTAGGATGAGCTTAAATGTGGACGAAAAGTTCAACACTTTTTTTTAAATTACGAAGAAACGGCTTGGCAGATCGTTGCACAAAACTGACAAACGATAGTCCTCACCGAAATACATCAAATGGCTTTTAAATTTCCAAAATCGGTTCAGGCGTTTTTGAGAAAACGTCGATCAAAAGTCTAATTTTGACAAATGCCAAAAAGACCATACTGATTTTTGCAAACTTTGACGAATTTTTAAAGCTGAACCAGTTGTTGTAGGGCCGTAATATTTTAGTATGACCTAGAAAACTGTGGTATCTTTCGTCAAAAAAATAATCATAAAAATCGTCAATTTTTTTTTTTAAAAAACTTTATTACAAGAAAACGGCCCGGCCGATCTTTACCAAAAACTAATCAGCACGATTCCCAACCAATATCTATCGAACGGTTTTTGAATTTTCAGAATTGATTCAGAATTGCGGGCTAAAACGTGGACGAAAATTTTTTCACTTTTCTGCAATTTACAAAGAAACGGCCCGGCCGATCGCCGCACAAACACTATCAATAAAAAAAAATGCATAGATGTCCATTATGAAGTATATCTGTATATAAATGTTTTTTAGTTTTCTACTCTTCGAGACCTTTGAAACGATACCCCACATGGCATAAAAGATTGAATTTAAAATTTTTGAAGTAAAACTTCTTTAGGCACCTATGCTAGAAATTTGTAAAAAGTGTATACATGGTAGATAAATCACCTAATTGAATTATTTAGAATAAATCGATAAATTTTAACATTCTAATATTTTTTATGAAAATTGTTTTATTGAAAATCGTCGAGACCTTTCAAACGATACCCCACATGCCATAAAAGACACAGACAAAAAATTTTGAAGTAAAACTTTTTTAGGCACCTCAGCTACAAATTCGTAAAAAGTTTCGTTGGTTTTAGTATTTGCTACAAAAGTTATACATCCCAGTTATTAAAATAAAATCAAATCACACTACAAACTATTGTTGTGCTTGATTTCTTGTTTAGAGTAAGAAATCTGAAAATCAAATCATTTTTTATTATTTACAAAAATTATGCAACTTTGTAGTACTTTTTGTTTAGGATCAGTAAAACAAAATTGTAAACTTTGACAGTGAATTAAAATTAAATTACCAATTTCTTCTTATCGTGTAATTTCTCACATATTTTGTCCTAATTTTTAAAAATAATAATTAATCTATTACTTCATTTAATTAAAATTAGCATACATTCATTGACTGCTTGTATTTTTTTTACTTTTTCGCTAGCAATTTAATCTCATTCTTTGAACAGCTGTAATATCTGTTTTGCCTAAAAAATATTTTCCATTTCAATAACTTCAAAGATTTATAGAAACTACGAATAATATAGAAATAATTTCTAATCAATAAACTTAGGTTTAGTACACGGGACAAAGGTTTAATTTGTTTTATTATTTATAAAGAACAGGGTAAAATATATTTCTGATTCAGGCATTTTTCATTAAATCAAGATTTGAACTACGATGTATCTTTAAAATGCTTATTTATCTATGCCGATTTCCTTGTTGATATCAGTACGCATACAACGTTGATGCCGGTACGCATACAACGACAGATCTCTATTCACATACACGACGACTAATCACAATCGACCCGTATAGAAATGATCTTATCGAGAGTGAATGACAAATCATTTTCCGTTGCATTTGTACAGTTTTACACCCTAGTCGCGCCTAAAGAAGTTTTACTTCAAAAAAATGTGAATGTGATATGAATTTACTATTTCAACTTACTCGGGTTTTTTTATCGGCGAAACTAGCCATATCTGAGTAAAAACATAAAAATAGCACAAAAAATCCCAAGCAATTCAAAACCATGTTTACCGAACATATAAATAATTTAAATCATAATATAGATTTTTTCACCAACTGTGATTTTTGGGAATTTATTTTAAAAAGACTACTTTATCAATCATTTCAAAATTTTAGGAATATATTTATACATGTTTTAAGAATACATAATAAAATTTTTGAAGAAAAAAATTAAATATTTTTCAAGTTATCGTCGATATCCAGCGGCGCGACAAAAAAAGGCCCTTCACTGCTGCTGTGATTCCGGCCTTCTACGTGGATGAAATTAAAAAAAAAAAATCGTTAAACTGGATAATATTGTTTGTAAAATGAACTACGATAAAAAAAAACAAAAATTGACAAAATGACGGCGTTTTTTAAAAAAAAATTACCCAAAATTTTGGTCGTTTTTGGACTGCCAAAATTCGATTTTTGATCCGATCAAAAAATCGATAGTTTATTTTACGGAGAACTATATATAGAACATGTGAAAAAAATTCGATAGTGATCGGTTCATTTGTTTTTGAGTAATTGCTGCAGCAAATTCGGAAAATGCTGTTTCGAGAAAAACGCGTTTAAAGATAAAATGATCGTTATACTATATACTATATATATATATATATATATATATATATATATATATATATATATACTCTTGAAATGACTCAAAAACTATTTAAGATATCGATTTAAAATTTTGGTATGTTATTTTTAAAGGTATAACCTATCGAATATGGAAAAATTAAAAATTCGGTTTTTTGAAAATTTCACACTAGTTGTGCCCCTTAATTAAATTTTCCATATAATTTCTATACTAACTTTTATAATTATCAAAAATAAATGCACAAGCTTTTACTCATATAAGATTTCTATTATGATTTCGCCGAGAACTTTTCCGAAAGCTTTTTATAGCTTTTTCTATCGCAGATTAAATTTTACAGCTATTGAATTAGTGCAGAGTGCTTTTGAAAACTTTTATACATTTAAATATTATTATAAAAGTTCACAATTTAAAGCAAAGTCTTTCAATTTTAATATTGATTTTAGTGGAAAGTTTAATTGACGTTGTAAAATATTATTAAAAAGGTAAAAGATAGTTATAAAGATATATATATATATATATATATATATATATACATATATATATATATATATGCAAAATTTTCCCTGGATACAATTTAACACCCTGTAAGTAAACACGTCAATCCATGACGTCATAAGTACTTAGCAAACAACATTAATGACGTCATGGTGAAATTTATTGATTTATCAGATACATCAGAGCCGATAATTATATTTGGCACGAATATATATATATATATATATATATATATATATAATTATCATTGGTAAAGGCGCAAAAAACGTATACATAGGATGAGAGCATTACATTTTTTGACTATTTTTTGCACTATATGTATAATATTAAATTTTACACAAACAAATGATTAAAAAAACAGAACAGTTGCAATATTTTAAATATCCGTTAACCATAAAACAAGCACAATTTTTTTTTTACAACTTGTTAAATCTTTCTTTAATAATATTTTTCCTTTTTTTCCTTTCTTCAATAATATTTTTCCTTTTTTCATCACTTATATTATTTTTTCAATTGCAGAAATACAATAAGAATTATATTTTATCATGTTATTATATTTTACATCTTGTCAGCTTTTTTTCCGAGAGTGAATTTTTTTTTGAATTTTTTTTGTACTTTACTCCTAATTATTATACCTTTAAAAAGAAATCAAGTTGTTAACTTGTATATTTTGAGTGCAAATTTACACATAAATTTGCTAAAAAGTCTTTCACTAAAATTCTCTGTTCTGTAATATTTTTGGTTCAAAATTAATTATTTTGCAATTAGATAAATAAATTTATAAACATTGTTTTTTTATGTTCCATATTTAACCGGTAAGCTAAACATGTCTTTAACCTAGAACTAGGCACCATTTTAGGTTAAGATGCGATCGGCCGTACCGAAACATTGTTTTGAATGTAAATGAACATAAATTTTATTGTTTTATTCAAATTATACTATTATTTTTACCATCTTGGCACAGTCATATTGAATTTCTGTTTTATTTATATAATTCTTAATAAAAACCACACAAACTTGTAAAAATTTTACACTAGTTTTTCCTATTCTTTAGATGAACTACTTTATTAAATTTTATTGAAGAAAGAACAAAAAATTAACTAGTGGTGTATAGAATAATTCCTTAAGACAAATTGCAGGAACTTATATTATCATAATGAACTATTCGAAGACTATATAAAAATAACTATATTTCTGAAATCGGTTCAGGCGTTTTTGAGAAAACGTTGATCAAAGGTCTGATTCTGACAAATGCCAAAAAAACAATACCAATTTTTGCAAACTTTGACGAATTTTTAAAGCTGAACCAGTTATCGTAGAGCCGTAATATTTTAGTATGATCTAGAAGACTATGATATCTACCGCCAAAAAAATAATCATAAAAATCGTCGAAATTTTTTTTTAAAAACTTTATTACAAGAAAACGGCCCTCAGAAAAAATGGTTGTGTGTGTGTGTGTGTATATATGTATGGATACAAATTTCCAGTCACGTTTTCGGGCGCACGGATCAACTGATTTGAATGGTTCAAAAAACATTCGATTCCTATCGGTAGGGAAAAGAGCTGATTAGTTTTTGTCAAAGGCAGGTCCAGCCGTTTCGAGGATACGGAGCAAAGAGTGCAGAAAATAGAAATCGACTTTTTGAGAGAACCGAGTATCCGATTTGTATGATCTAAAAAACATTCAATTAGTAATGATTGGGAGAAAAGTTTATTAGTTTTGGCAAAGGCAGGCCCACCCATTTCGAAGATACGGAGCTAAATATGTAAAAAATGGCAGTTTTTGAGAGAACTAAGCGTCCGATTTGGATGATTCAAAGAACTCTCTGCTCGTCTTAGCAAAATAATTGATTTTGAAAAAAAAGTTTGTCCCAATTTTTTTTATTTTATTTTTTTTTTAATTTTTTGTATATCGAAAATAATTCAGATTTTATTTTTAATTCTGACTATAGTTTTAATATACTTCAAACAAATAATTTCAACTTTCCAATTCAATTTATGTAATTCTTATAAATATTAGACAATGTTATAATATTAATAATAGTCTATTTGAAAACATTCAGTATTTCTCAAACATTTCGTTACGGTACGGGAAGTTCCAGCAATTTGCCTTAAGGCATGATGCCACCCACTAGTTAACTTTTGTGTTCATGTTTGTCCTTAATATTATAAAAAGTTGGTTTTTTTGTTGATATTTTTTTACCAAGATTTGAATTTAGTTTATTTTGAAAATTTGAGTATATATATATATATATATATATATATATATATATATATATATCTAAAGTGAAAGCATAGATATACAAACATATTTAATTGAAAGTATTGTTATCAATTCGATAGATGTACATAGCTTGTAAGTCACAATGTCTATATAATGTATCGAAATTTGAAATAAAATAAAAAATCTTATAAAACTAAAAACTTGTCGTAGGGCCTTAGTATTTTAGTGTGATCTATAAGACTATGGTATCATCAAAAAAATCGTCGAAATTTTTTTCAACACTTTATTAAAAGAAAACGGCCCGGCCGATCTCTACCAAAACTAATCAGCACGATCTTTCAAGGAGTTTTTGTTTTGGTCTCATTCGATTCAGAATGCCTTGAAACATCGAAAAAGCATAAAATTAGCAATCGGATTTTTTATGAAAATATAAACTTTTCTTTCGGGAAGTTAATGATAATGAAATAACTATTCATATATTAATAGCTTTATATCTTTAATCGTGGGACATGTTTTGCTACAAAAACAGTTATATTTGTCAGATAGATATTATCGCAACATGGTAGGAATATGACCTCGTTTTCCTATAAAACCGCCAGTGGCGGTGCTAATGAAGTACAAACCGCCACGGTGGCGGTTCTTGATATCAATTATGATTAATGACAAAGTAGATTAATGTAGAGCTATTATACACATGCATGTTGCGATAAAATAGATACAGTAGGTAACTAGTTGGTTTGGTATTTAGCCCTGAGGCAAATTACATGAACTTCCCGATATGTGTAAATAATCGACTTGATCAAAAAATGTGTAAATAATATACTTCACATCAATCCTACTTTAAAAAAAAAACGATAATAATTTTAGCAAAGTTTGACGAATTTTTAAAATTAAACTACTTGTTGTAAGGCCGTATGTTACAGTAAGTTCTATAAGACCATGATGTATATCGCCAAAAAAGTTCCATGAAAACGAATTAAATTTTTTTTAACAGTTAATTACAAGACGGCTCGGTAGATTTGCACCTAAAATTAATCAGCATCATTCCCAACTAATATCTTCGAACAGTTTTGATTTTTTAAAATCGGTTCGGTAGGATGAGCTTAAATGTGGACGAAAAGTTCAACACTTTTTTTTAATTACGAAGAAACGGCTTTGCAGATCGTTGCACAAAACTGACAAACGATAGTCCTCACCGAAATACATCAATGGCTTTTAAATTTCCAAAATCGGTTCAGGCGTTTTTGAGAAAAACGTCGATCAAAAGTCTAATTTTGACAAATGCCAAAAAGACCATACTGATTTTTGCAAACTTTGACGAATTTTTAAAGCTGAACCAGTTGTTGTAGGGCCGTAAATTTTAGTATGACCTAGAAACTGTGGTATCTTTCGTCAAAAAATAATCATAAAAATCGTCAATTTTTTTATTTAAAAAACTTTATTACAAGAAAACGGCCCGGCCGATCTTTACCAAAAACTAATCAGCACGATTCCAACCAATATCTATCGAACGGTTTTGAATTTTCAGAATTGATTCAGAATTGCGGGCTAAAACGTGGACGAAAATTTTTCACTTTTCTGCAATTTACAA
>NW_020539596.1:0-17821 GCF_003426905.1 Ctenocephalides felis
TGGCCAAGGATAGAATAAAGCCGGAAACTTGTTTGGGCTATTCCGCGTTATTAACCGTTACATGAATATGGGCTCGTAACAATTGTTGAAACATTAAATTTATTAACAGAAATCATTTAGTTTATAATAATAATGAACACTATTTTTTAAAATGACGAAATATTACTCTAGTGCATAAAAATATCTGCTCGATATCAACATGAATAAAGTAAATAAAACGTAATGCTATTGGAATTAACAGAATGTGAAGAACGAACTTCTAAATAATAAGAGTTTTATCTAAGATAGTTATATATATGACTTACAATTGATGAAAAGGAATGAATTAATATAAAATTGTATAGGTTTATAAATTAAATGGTCCGATTTTCTATAATTGCAAAAGCAAATTTAAAATTTATTCAACAAAGTTGAGTTTTATTGAAAACCGTTGATACCAAATTTACATTGACAAAAGACTGAATTAATAATCAGAATTGAAACTGGAGGAATATGTGAAAATACCTAAAATTTTATGCGAATATAATAGGTCTCAGTACAAAAAAAGTTAATATCAAAAACCAATATAAATTCCATAAAGTAAATATAATAGCCATACGTGACTTCCTCCAACCTGGAACCTATATGTGATAGTAAATTGAGCTGGAATTCCACCCTTAATCCTCCCTTCACATCAGGCAATAAGCTGACTATAGAAATATATCCCGGTGTTCGTTTCAGAATCCATCACAGTAAACGATAATATAAGTAACCAGGCAGCCCATCACGCTCGAAGGATTTGTGAAGACCGTTATAAATCTATGTAATTCCTCAGATTTTTAAGGTGCTCACTTATTGAGGTAATATTTTATAGAGTGCGAAGAACGATCGTATAGTTTTGCAGTTAGTTTGGAAAAAAGACATGATTGTTTAATACAGCATTGTGATCAGGTTGTCTTATTTAGAAGAATTGACAATTATAAAATTAATGTTTCATATCCTTAGTTAATCATTAGTAATATATACGCAAAAAACTTAAATAGAGGCATGATATATGAATTTTCTTGAATATGTAAGGTGCTCACTTAACAGGCGAGATAATTCTTTATATAGTGTAGTTAGATTAGGAAAAACTTAATTGTTTATTACAATGTTGTATTATACTTTTTGAATAAAATTGATAATATTGAAATTAATATTCTTTATCATGAGATAAGTAATCATAATATTCAAAGAAAGACTGTTACAAATCTTTTAAATTTTCAAGGCTATTTATTGAGGTAATACTTTATCGACTACGTCTAACGATTTATAGTTTTGTAGTTTATTTTGGAAAATACATGACTATTTAATATAACTTTATAATTATAGCGTTAAATATAATTGATAATTATAAAATAAATGTTTTACATCGTAAGTTTACCGACAGTATTTTTTGAAATAAATAATTTTAATAAAAAATGTGATAAATACATTAAACCTACTATTGAAATAATGCTTTATATAATATATCGCAAAGAACGATTGCATAGTTGCAAATAATTTACAACAATAATTTATAATTTGAAGATTATAAATTTATATAGCTATTTTTAAAATTCTCTAATATTGGGTTAACAAATCGCTCTAAATAGATTGCAAGTTTAGATTTTAAAATGCAAAACATTGTAGATTGTTGAACGTTACAATTATTTAAAAATCTGAACACAAGAATTTTTACATAATTCTTTATATATATATATATATATATATATATATATATATATATATATATACTAGTAATATTTTTCAACCCCTTTTAAAAAGAAACAAGTGCTTTTTCTGGCAGACTAAAATATTGTATCATTATGGTAATGGCAACACGAATACATCAGTAAGAATCAGCGAAAGTGCGCGACACTTGCAATTTCCTCATACATTAAAAATTGAAATACATTATAAACGATATAAAACTCAAAACTCGTTGTATGTGATATCCTTAAAGTGATTTAATTAATGGACAATCAATTTTATTAGTAATAATTTGACATAGTATATGATCTCTTTGTCTACCACTCTACCTGATTAATATTCGTTAAAGTCCTTTACTTTGTATTGATAGTATTCCTATTAAAGCACAATAAAATTATTAAAATTATTGTGGTCTATCTTGCTCGGTAAACGATAGTAATGAGATTTCAACAAGGGCATTTAGATTGCTTTAAGAAACAACAACAAAGAATTTTCAAAACATAATTGCTCCACGACTAATTAATATTGCACAGAGCCTAGAATAATACATGAGCTTCGTTTTAAACAAATTCAAACATCTCACGAGCACTTTGTTAAATTATTAATAACAATATAATAAATCTACTTTGATTTTAATTAAAGACGGCGAACATTTTAAAAAGAATATGCAAATGTATCTCTCTCGCGAGAGTTATTAGAACTTTTATAGAAAGCTCTCATCAAGTTGCAGACCGAGCTTTGGAGGAAAGGGGATGTTTTCTTTAGCATTATTGGACGCCAAGATTTATACTTGAGAAATTCTCAAAGTTCAAATCTACTTAACAAGAATATATAAGTATATAATAGGTTCTATATGATGAGTTTAATAATAAAATATGTACATGATAAGTTTAATAATATTTTATGCATAGCTATTACTAATACCGTATTAGTACAAATAGTACAACATATTTATTATATTTGAATCTTTTAATCATAAACTAAATATAATTGTAAATTTATGTTTATAATGCTTTAGAAATATTTGAATTTATTTTGAATGATGTTTTATTCTGGTAATTTTTAAATAATAATATTCAGTATGACAATGTTTTAAAACTTTTTTGTCTATGTAAAATAAATAATTTAGAATTTCTTTAATAGTGATGATATAGATGATTTGAGTGTAAATTAAAATACAATGAATCCAGATATAAAATATAGAGAAAGGGATATATTGATCAGGAGAAAATGTGGTGTGGAAGATTCTATATATTCTATCGCTAATATATTTTTGGTATGTTTAATCCAAATTGCCTTTTGAGAACCATGTATCCTTTAAAAAGAAGGATGTCCTGAACGTCTCGGCTTCATCGGTAATGAGCTTCGCTCGAAAGAAATCGCTCATTAAAATGAGAGCGCTTATATTACTCTCATGAATATACACGATGTTTATTTGACGAACAAACGGTCGGGACGCTTGAAAGATAGGCAAAGGATTTGACAGATTTACGGGTAACTTTTATTCCTTTGAGGACACCTTTATAAAATGATCGGAATATAAACAAAAGAAACTGTTGTCTTTTTCATTTGATTTTGATTACAATTTAATATCAACATGATGCCTTTCTTGTGCTTTGAGTTTAATGATATGACGCTTTGTTTAAATTCAGCTTAATATTATATAATATGGATCTTAAACAAATAGCACGTAGTGCATAAAACAACCATAGGTAAAAGATGTGCCCAGTATTTCTGGACTATCATGGTACAAATAATATTTTTACAAAGTTTGTACTATCGTTATTAAAATATAATAATATTGAAAAATATTGGATTGTTAAAAATATGCTATTTATAAAGAAAGCCAAAGCTTTGTCAATACCAAATATTTGCACTTTTGCCAATAATAACGACTATGTTTAATCTTTATTAAAACATAAGTTAATGATATATATATATATATATATATATATATATATATATATATATAAGTCATAATGAGCCTTAATAATTTTCTTGTACAAATCAAATATTCATAGGGCTATTTTATGATAACTAAGGCAAGGCCTCGGATTACCAGCCACAAGGTTTCCTGTTTAAATTCTGCTTTGCGTAATTGCTTCTGCTAATTTTTATGAAAAAAAGACAAAATTACATAATACCATACATATATCGTTTTCGTACATATTTAATATATTTGCCCATTTATATATTTTAATATATATGCATACAACGCAGTAAATAAAATATTTAAAAAAGTAGCTGCAATATTATATAATATATAAATGTATAGCTAAAATAGATGAATGGTATATATATATATATATATATATATATATATATGCTGTAATTAGGCATTACCATATCCCTATATCATGGATTATTGTTTTCATTGATTTTAATATCAGAATAAACAAATCGTAAGTACTTTTACTTTTTTACTTAAAATTTTATACATTTTTTGTTCCATATTTTAGTTTACTAGCGAATACTAGTTATAGCCACGACGGATGAATTGTATTAGAAAACATTTGTAAAGAAACGCTTGTTTTTTATTGATGTTCTGCCCGATTTTTAGACTCGGTAAACAAATATACATCATATTCAGAATTCAGCATTTTGTCAAATTTATGTATAATTGTAAATAATTATTTTGTCAAATTTATCATTTAGATTATAAATTCTAAGATTCTTGAGACTAATTGAGTATAGTTTTGTAACATAGTTTGCCAAGTACATGCCAAATTATATTTTATCACTATATGAAAGAATAACGTAAGCTGTGTATACTCCAACAAAATTGTTAATAAAGTCATACCGCGCAGTGTATATAATACATAAAGATATGTGTATTTATTTAAATCTCTTTGTATACAAATAAGTTACAGCATCTCCTGATTTATGTGCAGGGGGCACGGAAACACATTTTTAATAATATTATTCATGGGCTGTAAGTCGCTGTAGGTACGTCGGGAAATTCTTATCCATTTATTGATCAGATCCTGTATATAAAGTTATGTATGAGAAATATAGGTACGTATAAAAAGCTTTAAAATACATCCCTTTATGCCAAGGAAGAAATATGATGTCCCTCAATTTGAATATTATAAATATCAGTCATTCGTATTATCGCAAACGCAATAAATGTTAAGAATCTTATAATGGCCACAGTTTGATTTGATACTGTTGTATATGTATATATATATATTTAAAAACCGTCATCTTCAGTAAAAAATATATTTTCATTTTTATAGCTTTCAATTTTCATTCTTAATTTTTGAAGAATCATACATACTTCAGGGATTTGCCGTTTAGACTTATTTTTCGAAAATATGCATTCTCTATTAAAACAATTTTATCAGAAAGACGTATATATATATATATATATATATATATATATATTCATATATTTATATAGCTTTATATATGTACACTATTTTGGCTACTTAAAATTATTATCACTGAAATATGTTGTATTCTTTTAATAAATAATTGAGGCAATGTTTAAAATATACCAAATATCATAACGGTGTATATATGGCATCTATATGTATATATTTATATACAAAATCTCTGTTCATTCAAATAAGGAATCCGTCGAAAAGAAACCAGTTTACAATACAGTTATAGAAATTCCATTGTAATGTTAAACGCCGAAAAGTGAACTGTAAATACTATTATAAACAATTAGCATGTATAAATTATTTTAAAATAAGAAATACAATCAGTATATATCGTGTATTTAATCAAGCATCTGTGAAAATAACAATTTAGTTGTAAGTTTTAGAAATAATATTATCGACGTGATTAAGATCATGATCACTTAATCAATTTTGTTGCAAATCATCGATACCTCTAATCCTAAAGTATTTCATATCATTTACGCAAATGAATTGATTAAAAAATTTTTATCGGATAAAATTAATTATCACAAATATTTTCATCAATTAATTCATGATCATGGGATTAAAATCGAAATCTGTTCCCATTTGCTTATTTGTGACGTGGGTATATATAAATAGGGTTATAGAATTATAAACATAGTTCGATTATAAATGTAAAACTGAAGAGTAAAACTTGCAAATAAAATATAATATGAACAAAATTAATTTCATAATGACAATTTTATAATTCAAGTAAATAATGTAAAAAAATATTTTTAGATATTTTTTTATATTTGAGATCCACTTAGAACTATAACAATTTATTTACTCTAATATATATAGTAAGTTTCGTTGTCAGTATATATTAATTGCATTACTAATAATTAATTGATTATGTAGTTAATTTTATTTTTTCTAATAGTTGTTGCTGAAAATATCTAGTTTAATCTTGAATACCTTCTAAATTGCTTAAGAACTCAATAATGAAAAATATTTGGTCCAATGGTGTAGAAAAATTAGAACTTACTTGAAGAAATTTCAAATTTGATCTTTCGAATATTATTTAAGTTTTTACTATTTAGTTGTATATAGAAAACTGTTTTTCATTTATATTTAATTCGATATTTTCACATTTTGTATATTTTTTGTATTTTTCTAAATATGTACTATAAAGCCCTGGTTAAAGCAACCAATTCATATCACTAAAAATGTACTTATCATACACTTGTGTATAATATATTTTACATATATGTATACATGTATATATATAACAATTTCTACATATTTTTATAGAAAATTCCGGGTATAAATAGCGGTAATCATTGTTTGAGAGCAGGATACAGCAACATCAGTTCGCAGACGTCTATTATTTGCATAGACATTGTATAAAACAATGTGAAGAAGAATTTCATTTTGTTAATATTTTCACTGCATTGTGTATCTTCCAGAACCATAAATTATGAGCCGGATGATAAAGGTAAATATTTATGCTGAATTTATATATTAAATATTTTTGCTTTATATGAAGTGAAATGATAACTTCTCTTAAATAATATATATATATTATATATATAATATATAATATTTTTAGCTATATATATATATATATATATATAATATAGCAAATATTTTTTACAAAGTTTTCAGCACACGAGCTAGCTTAGGCAATTGATAAATTTTCATATGCATGATTTTTTATAATTTTTTTCCAGCTTCAGCCGGATGTGAAGTTGCAATAACCGGGGGTCTAGGAGACCCTCAACCTTTGTTCATTATCCCTGGGACCACAACAATTCTTAGAACCTAAAGATGACTCTGGCATTTTACGTCTGGAATACAATCAAAAAGTAGAGCTAGCATGCGCTGGAAGTGAATTTAGCACTTCAAAAATGCCTTGGTTCTGGTGGCTGACTGGGGCCGTCTATGTTGAAACTATGATGGCTACTTGTATTGAGGTAATTAGATTTAATATACATCGAATTTTATAAAAAAAACCTACGAATTAATCATGATATTGTATACATCCGTATAATCGCATACAATATAATAATTTTTTTTTGAAGTGTTCAAAGAATCAGAAATCCTTAAATCAAGTTGGAAATAATTTTCGAATATGATTAATGAATTTAATTTTTTTTAAACGACATTTAGCAACTTTAAAATTTTCTTGAAATATATGTTTCGAAATCTAATCAGTACGATTCCTAATTCACTAATCACTGCGATTCCCGACTTCGTTTCTTATTAACGAACTATTATTTTTAAATGAGATCAATATTTGGCAGAAACGCGATTAAGAAAACATTACGCTAGTTAAAATAATTATGTTATCATGAGCTTGCACAATGATTAATACATTTAATGTTTTTTGAAATTTGTCATAATTTGCATAAAGATCTCCTTTGGAAATATTCCCAAATTTTTTGCTCAATTCCATTACCCTACATTTCAATCAAATAATCATCACCACTCGCCCTTCTTTTTTCTTTCTTTTATCATTTTTCGTACCCAGGGAGTTTTAATAAATGTATATTAATTAAAATTTTCAGGGCAGCTCTTTCGAATTGCCTTGGGGCAAGTCGAATATCAGCACAGCCCGTTGTGTTTCAAACCCGTATCACGAAGCCAAACCCACGGTCGCAGATGCGGTAGAAGAGAAAGCCGATCCGAAATCTATGAAATAGGCTTTCAATTATCGTCCGGAAGAGTTTTAAAATTGTTCGACCTATGTCATGACAGGGATATGGCAGGACTCTATATAGTCATCATAAATGACACCTGCCAATGCGGGATATCAGCATTCTGTGCCTAGGCCAAACTTTATTCAAGGAAAGCACTATGATTTTTCGGTTGATACGCTTATAAGTGAGTATTGTTACCAAAAAATCGTGAATAGAATAGAATTAAAAAAAAAACATTTAATTGGTAATCCACTTAATTTTGTAAATTACCAAAACAATGTAATCAATTTAATGGATTACAAAGTCTAGTAGTTACTTAAGATAAGACATTCTGATGGAATTAGTAATTCTACTTCAATAAATGCCGCTTTCCAGTAAGTACTTATTCAGTTAACACTCTTGAGTTTTTTCTCAGTTATCAACTGCTTTCAAAAAATGATAATTGATAGTGATTAAGTACACAAGCATTAATCACTTTGGCATTTTCAATCTCTTAGTTCAATTATAATAATGAATTGAACTTTATTAAATAAATTAAATTAAATATATGTAATTATATCAATTATAGGGCAGAAACACGTTGAATGCCCTGAAACAATGTAATTAGTATACATTTTAATGACTTTTGATATCTCAACCACTTTTTTAGGCCTCTAGTTTTTTTTAGGTTGTTTGGTTAGACCATGATTTCTTACTGCATGCTAAGTTTCATCTAATTTATTGTAATTATGAAAAAACGGCCCGGCCGATCTTTAAAACTTATCAGCACGATACAAGCTGATGATTTTCTAACGGTTTATAATTTTATAAATCGTTTCGGTTCAACCGAACACAACTCAAAAATCATTCATGCATGCATACTTTTTTGAAACTTGGTTCAAACAATTCAGAATAACTTGAAACATCGAGAAAACATAAAATTAGTGAATAAAGTGGAATTTCCTGGCGATAACAAACTTCTGCTTTAGAAAGATAATATAACATTTAGTAATTTATATATTGCAAATTTTCATGACAATGGTACTAGCATTTTATAACAGCAGTAGTCACATTCGGGCATAAAAATGCATTATCAGTTAAAACATTATAAATGTAAGATTTCCCATATCCACTTCACATGAAGTACTCTCGAACTAACATTGTGAAAAATATGTTTATCATCTAATCAATTCTAATCGATCAAAAAATCAAGTAGTCATATCCAATCTGGAGAACTATTTGGAACTTGAAAAATAATAATCAATATATTCAAAGAAAAGCGAGTACTTAACATTTACCTAATCTCACGTTTCAGGAGAAAGTCTCAGAAGTCAATGATCGCAAAAATTCTAAATTCAACTAAACTGGCAAACCAACTAGTGCACGATACGAACGATTACTTCATGGCCCGTGGACACCTGGCCGCTAAGGTGGATTTTATATACGGTTCGCAGCAGCGCGGAACGTTCTATTTCTTGAACGTTGCGCCCCAATGGCAGACATTTAACGGGGCAACTGGGAACGCGTCGAGTCCTCGGTGAGGAATTTTGTGAGCGCCAGAGGAATCGAGGTGAGAATTAATTCACGATTAATAGATTATGCTGGCTGTTTCTCTAGCTTTTGTACACCCATTTTCTCTCTTTGTGGAAGAAATATAAATTGCTTAAATAGATGAAAGACTTTAAATCTTGGTTATTTAAAGTACTGCCTAATTTTATTTTATTATGATTATTTTATTAATCATAGCAAACATATAGATACATTGTAATCAGGGGGCATCCATTAATCACCTGGGGTTTTTAAGGGGAGAAAGGGTTTGACAAAAAATCGCGAAATATCACGTTGGGTAGAAAGGTGTATAGTAAGATATAACGTGTATTATTTTTTAACTGACTCATACGCAGCGCCGTCAACCTCATATCGAACAATAGCGATATTCATTTACACTTGGAAATATAGAACCAAAATACGAATCCAAGTAAAAGTAGCCTTCTCCGGTCTTTGCTGCATGTAGTATATTTTTTATAAGTTTTTTATACTAACTGATAACCCAATGCAACTTAGTATTCTTGAAAATTGTACAATGGTGTTCTCTTTATATCGTTGATACTTTTTAAATCATTTCATGGAACTAATAATTAATTAAAATATTAAGGTTTGATTACGTTTCAACTGCTATCTTTGGTAGGACAATATTAAAAAAAAATACACGTAAACCAGTGTTTACGCCCAAGACTCAACCATGGTCTAATAAAATTAAATAATTAAGTTCATACATAATAGAAATAGTAAAACCTAATCCCTTTTATTACAATATGCCGAAATTCAAAATGATCCCTTATCCTATCATTTATCGGACTTTCTAAGAAATTCAGCTTTTTTAAACTTGAGCCTTTAATACTAAATCACAGATCGATATATAATAAAATAATGAATTAAATAGGCAGTTGCTTGCTCCCAAAAATCAATCAATCAGAAAAATAATATAAAAATATTAAAACTTGTAATATCTCAACATTCATCTATGTAACATCAGTATTAAATCAACATTCAAACATCATAACATTAACATTCAAACATATCAAAAATTATCTGACAATCTGTAACACCGTTTTATTTTATCTAAATAACAATATTTTAAACTATATATCATTTTTTAATGGCCTGATAAAGCCAATAATTTTATCTAGTCATTTGGCGAAAAGTGATCTATTTTAACAGAGTTCGGTAGCATCTTGGTGTATCACGAGCTTTTTATATGATTTATGTTAAGAACTAAGCATTTCATAAATAACACAAATTATTTTTATTCTCGCCCTAAAAGTCTAGCTGATCGAAACTATAATCAATGAGCAATATTAACTGCATAACCACAAAAATAATATGTTGTAACAAAATTATACAATTCACACACACACACACATATATATTTATATATATATATATATATATATATATATATTATATTGTAATTGAGTTTAATATATAAGATCTTAAACATTAAATTAAAAATAACCACACGAGGAATTTGTAATATCCAGTTTCCCAAAATAAGTAACAAAATATATTTTCAGGTTGATCTCTACACGGGCACAAACGGTATCTTGACATTCCCAAACGAAAAAGGCGAGCAAAAAGAGATCTATCTGAATTTCGACAATAACGCAAATCCTAGATTACCCGTTCCGAAAGTTTACTACAGAATCATTTACGAACCTAAGACCAAGTTGGGTGTGGTGTTGATAGGTGTGAATAATCCGTACGCCAGTTTAGATGAGATTAGAAAGGACTATGTCTACTGCACCGACGTAATCTCTAAACTCGATTGGTTGCATTTTGATTCAAAGGATGTGAAACGAGGTTATACGTATGCATGTGAGGTGCCTGAGTTCTTGAAAACGGTTCCGGACGCACCTCAATTAGATGTTAAAGGACTCTTATTGTGATAACTGATGGAAGTTTCAATATAATAGTTTATTTATAAAAACATTATTTATTTTATTTTATATTTTGTAATAGATATAGTCCACGAAGAGTAGAAACTTGAAGTTTGAAACAATTACGTAGAACTGGAGTTTTGAACAAACATTTATTTTTCCAAGACTAATAATGTATATGAATGCCATTGAAAACTTTTCACGAGACAAAAGTTATAATTCGTGCTTTTTGCATTGTTCGAGTACTTTATATATACATATATATATATATACATATATATATATATATATATATATATATAAATATGAATTTATGGCTTTAATACCCTGAGAGTCTCAGCTGGATCCATGTTCACAAAAAAATTCAAAATAAAATATGGATTCAAAGCAATGAATATATAAAATTTATAAAATTTAATAATTTAAAAAAACATTAAGTACATATTGCAGAATAATTCATTTTCTAGGTGGGCTACAAATATAAGTTATAAGTTAATTATATAGTTGTAATAATGCATTGAAAAACCATATAATTGTGTATGTTTATATATAAATAAAAATGTGTATATGGATAATAATAGGTTTAAATCAAATATTTTATGTGGTATTATATTAACACTCCTTTATTTTCTTCTAATTGGCATATTTATTTAATATTGCGTACAAATTTAAATATTTATGTACGTAATGTTGATGCTCTATCTGACGCCAATTAAAAAACTTTGTTAAATAAATAAAATGAATTTGAAACCAGAAACACATTGGAGAATTTTTGAATACTAATGTTTAATTAAATCAATGTTGAATATATTGTAAAGTAAAAATTACACAAGTCAAAATAGGAAAAGTGAATGTATACGGTTAAATTCAAATTAAAATCATGCATACCTAATTCAAAATTAAAAATTTACAATCTTATACATAGTATTCATACCATTACTCTCGATCGTCGTGATAAATGAGAATAATTTCCACTTAATGAAATGCAATTTCACATTACGTAATATAAATCCTGATAGTTATATTACATATATAATAAATTGCATTCATGTTCTGATTACTTTCATGTGTGAGCTTTTAATAACGTGATACATTCCCATAAAACCTACAAATTTGTAATAGCGCACGGGGGCGCGCTAGCAATACAAATCGCCCGACGTCAGAGTAGGGTAGCTGCGGGCAGTCACATTAAAATCAATGAAAAGATGAACACCCTCGTACGGAAGATTTCTATATATCCGGGGTTTATAAAGGAGAAATCTTTTATATTTATCTAGTAGAATCAAAAGGGAATTCAATGATGAAGATGTTATTAGACGAAGATTCGTATCAAGATATCGGAATTTTATAGCGGATTAATTCGTATGTATAACTTTTAATGCATTGTTGCAAAATGTAAGTAATATTAAAAAAATATGTTCCAACATTGATACAGAATTCATTGATTTATTGTGTTGAAGAGTATTCAATAGTAATGTCGTCATCGGTATTTATGATTAGGAATATTTGAACTGAACTATATGAAACTCAATGTGAGAGTTTTTCTTATTATAAATACCTATCAAAATAGTACAATTACATAAACGTTTATAAAAAGGTCAAAACAAATCTAATATTATTCAATAAAAAAACGTATATGAATTATTCCAGAGAGTAACTATCTAATTATGGCTTAGACGGGTCAATAAACCAACATTTTTTGAGTGCTTCTATACATTGAAGACTACTTTTAGTTACTCATTTGAATGCTTTTCAATTTTTGATATATGACTACGGCTTCTGTCTTCATTTTCTTTTCAAATATCTTTCATTATTTTATTTTATTCTGTAAATAAATAATATTTTTACATTCTGTATTATATGTAATTTTATGTTAAGCACATTTTTAATTTTACTATATATATTGTAATTTTGTATATATATGTTAATTGTTACCCATAATGTAAAATAATTGTATTTTTGAGTTCTTTTGAAAGAAATCTGTGGGCTATATATTTAAAAATAAATAAATAAAATAAATAAATAAATATATATAAAATATTTACAAATCGTTCTATGTATTGTAAAATTGGGGACGTACCAAGGAGCATTTACTAAATTTTGATTGGATACTATGCATCGTAACAATTATGTAATTCACCTATGTAGCTTTACAGTCTTTAGAATGAAAAGCAAAAGCTTAAAAAAAATATTGCTATCACAAATGAGAATTTGTTAGTTTTCTTCTGTAAAAATATGTTATATATTTATAACCATTTTTAAATAAATTTGCTCTTACCTTTTTAATATAATTCAAAATGAATTATGTGCTTTCCTATATTTTCCTTATATTCCACAAGAATAAAAATAGTTTTATAAAACCAATCTTTTCACTTCAATCACTTCAGAGACTTTCTAATTATGGCTTGGACAGGTCCACACACTAACATTCTTTGAGTACTCTACCTTGGAGACTACTTTTAGTAACTAATTTGGATGTTCATCAAATTTTGATATATGACTACGGCTTCTGTCTTTATTTACTTTATATATATATATATATATATATATATATATATATATATATATATATATATATATATATATATAATATATATATATATTTATATATATATATATATATATATATATATATATATATATATATGTATACAGGGCCGGATTTAGAAATTTCGCGCCCTGGGGCACTGACAAAAATGCCGCCCCATCCCTAAATTTTTTATTTAAAATAGTTTATATATATCATTTTTCTAAAATTAAAATAACTATTTGATTGCAAAAAAATTATTACGCATTACATAGTGTAAATAGTGGTGCTTGGCATCGTGCCTTAAGATAAATTGCTGAAACTTTCAGTACCAAAAATTAAAATTTAAAAAAAAAAATTAAAGCGATCGGCCTGCGTAAGTAAGTAAGCGCCGCCTCGCAGAATAACAGATAAATAATTTTGCAGAACTCATAGAAATGTAAACAAAATTTAAATTATTATAATATCTGATAATTTTATGTGCATATGGTTAATGATCATTTTTGACCGCCAAATGTTTCTCTTTCAATTTTTTTTATTGGGTCACCGAAACCGCTAGACCTGCCTTTCACAAACTTAATCAGTTCTCCATTTTGTCTATATATGTAAATTTCTTTTAATGATATTGGACGTTCCGTTTCTCAAAAAATGAATTATTATTTTTGGCATTTAGGCCCATATTTCCGAAACAGTTGGACCTGTCTTGGCCAATAACTAATCAGCACGTTTCGCTATCAATAGAAATCGAATTATTCAAATAAAATTCAATTTTAATAAGCTTAATAAATGAAACTTAATAATTTTCAAAAAATTTCGAACGTGCGTCACTAATTTAGTTTTTTTTTCATCGCTATGAGCTTGGAAGTGCACAAATTCGTCATCTTAAGAGGGCTCGAGATCTGAAGAACATCTTTATATTAGCCAAATTGCCAAATTTTGCAATGCATTTGTATAATATTTTGTTAATTATATTTCTTGAAATTAAAAATGTTATTAAAAAAATTATTTAATTATATGGTATAGAATTTTTTTTCACTATCCAAATTTTGCTGCCCCCGAAAATTTGTAGCCCTGGGCAGTAGTCCCGACTCCCCCTACTGTAAATCCAGCACTCTATATACATGTATTTTAGAACACTTGAATAAATTGCACTGCACTGCATTATACATGTATAATAGAACTCTTGAATAAATTGAAAATATATTTTGATTTTAAAATTTAATTTTATCTTTAGTATATATAATTTCATACCAAGTACACAAATTTTTCATGTAGTCATTTTTTATTTTTTTATTTTCTTATAAATTACAAACTGTCTACATAGAAAGACATTGAGTAATTAATTTGACAAATGACATAGAATTTCAAAAGGAAAACCCAGAGGTTCACTTTATATTAATGTACTAAATTATGACTTAATTAAAATTAGGTATATGTATCCATATAATCACTATAATCTTTCCAAAAGATATTCAAAATCTTTTAAGACTGAATTTATTTGTTTATTTTCTTCAAAAATCCAAATGTATATAAACAATGACAGGTTTTCTGTGATTTTGCCAACACTAGCGCTATCAATTGCCTAATACCAAAAACTATTTATTGATAAGATAACAACCAAAGATAAATGATTTTATCATTGATAACGATCTATGACAGAAATATAAGATTTGAATTTGAATATATGTAGGTAACGACAAAAACATAACGACATAACGAGTATGACGAGTAACGATTTATATTGTTTTGGCGCCTTTTTGCCCCTATAAAAGCTGGCACAGAAACAATGTTAAGTCTTTTTGTGTTGAGACCTCGTGGAGTTACTACAGTGAAAGGTAAGTCATTTATAATAACTAATATTATTCTAAAACTGTTTTCAAGTAATTTCTAAAAAAAAATCATATATTCAGTTTCTTGAATATATGATTTATGCATGGTGTTTGCTTGCGTTTTGATTTATTTAATTTTGTTTAATGAATTATAAATAAAAAAATGGAAACCGTTCATTATTTATATAAATCGATTTATGTTATTTTTTCTATTTCAAAATAATTTTTGCCGAAGAGTTTCTGTAATGGTTTTGAAATAACTCTTTGGCCAAAATTATATTAAAATATTAAAAATAATGTAAATCCAGTAATATAAATAAAAAATGTTTTTCAAACTTTTTTTTAATTATAATTCAATAAAAATAAATCAAATCAAAGCGCAAGTACATATATACAGATATATGTATGTACATATGTATCTAATGTATATTGTATATATTTTATACAATATACAAAATTTTAAACAATATAAATAATTCCAACTGTAGAATTTAGGTATGATTTTATGATATAAAATTCAATTTTTTATATTTTATTTGAATATACATTTTAATTTAAATATTGAATTATTAAATGAAAAATAGAAATAAGAACATATGAAATATATACTGCATATGTTCTTATTTCTATTTTCCATTTAATAATTCAATATTTAAATTAAAATGTATATTCAAATAAATTTAATAATTATTTAATAATTAAATTTAATTTAAAAGGTATTTAATAAAATTATACATATATATGTATAATTTTAATAAATACCTGTATAAATTTTATTAAATTTTATAACATTAAACTATGAGTATTGTATAATAATTGTACAAAATAATTTTAATTGAAAATGGCTGATATATTTGACTACAAAGTCAATAATAATAAAAAAAAGATTAGAATTAGAAAACTATTACAACATTAAAATTTATATCTGAACTTATGTTGGAATTATTTGCATTTGACTTTTTATAATTATTTAATGTAGTTGTTTAATTAATTTTTAATGTAGTTCGTTTCTTTTCAGATTTTATACAGTGCCAATAGTGTTATGTGCAGTGAATAATAACTTCGGAGGCTTATTGTGCATTAAACTTTTTTTAATATTAATTGTAACTTAGTTTATTTGATATAGTGTTAAAAGTAATTTTTTATTTACCATTTTGCGTTATTTCGAGTACATGGTCCACACTTTTTTTTTTTTTAATTTTCGAAAAACGAACGAATCGTATTATGATGAAAATTGCGCGTTTGAAGCTACGTTCCTGCCGCCTACCCCCCACGGCAGGTCCAAGTAGTCGGGTTTCACATTTAAATTTAATTTATTAATTGAATAATTTTTGTTTTGTATCTCTGAGTGTATGGACCCCTGCGTTGTTTTCCCAGAAGCACCGCAACCCCATGCACATAATTTAACAATTAATATTATTTGTTTGCAATTATTATTAAATTTAATTTTTTAATTATTCCGCTAAGTGGCCCATGGAAAAGAATAATTTTGTTTTAGATTTATAAAATTCTATTATAATGTTTTCAACTTACTTTGATTACTTTTCGTGTCGTAATGTAATGAACACAATTTCAAGAATTAACTTTACTTTTACTGGTCGCACAATGAGTCTCCTGGTGGAAGATGCTGAATTTATAAGTGGTTGAACTTGGCAATTTTCAGGACATGGTAAGAAACTCTGAGCTATGTACAAATCTTTTTAATATTGATAGAATTAAATAAAATTTTAATTTTAGGTTGAACACAGAAGTTACCAGAGGAATAGATCCTAAAACACTATTACTAAAACGGAAGAATGTTTACCAGGACGTTAGTGATTACCAGTGTACAAGGATAGAATGGACCACTTTGCAACCAGGAGCGCACAAGACCAGAAGAACGTTTGTTATATTCAGATAAGTTTGTTACTTACTAAGATAGATCACTTTGCTAAGTAGGATGGACCACTTTACCACCACCAGGAGCACACGACCAGGAGAACGTTATGTTGATAAGTATCTTACTTGCTAAGATAGATCATAAGATAGATCATAAGATATTAGTTTTTTACTTGCATCATTCTATATTATTTTTTTGCGATTTCTATATTATATTATATTATAATACTATATTATTATTTTATCGGGGCCCCATTTACGTTTTCATTCTTTATATTTGATTCGTGGACGGATTTATATACATATTATAATAAGATATATTTTGGGCAAAATCGTGTTAAATACAGTGCCAGACAGTGTTGTGTACAATGATATATCGTGATATATACAGTGCAAAAACCTTAATATTTACAAA
>NW_020539597.1:0-14387 GCF_003426905.1 Ctenocephalides felis
TCATGCTTAATAACCAGAAGGATATATCATTGTTCAATTCCAAGAAATTATGCAAATTTCAATGACATGTTTCACTACACATTTTAGCAACTTCATTATTTTACACAATTCCAGTCCCATTAAAAAGCTCAGTTATTATATATTTATCTACCATTCTATTGAACTTAATCTAAACATAATTTATATTACGTATTTGTAATTATTATCCCACTAATATTGTACGTCAACAAAAGCTTCAATATTTATATAATATCGTGTGTATATTTTTTTAAACAATGATATTATTTATTACAATTTATAAATCATGTTTGAAAATCTGAATCAGAATTCTGATAAGCAAATCCATCGCTACGTGACTCAGAGTTTAATGAAGAAAATTGTCACATGTCATTATTCAGTTTAAATGCTTCAGTTTATATTGAGTAGAGTCATTTAGGTAATAAAATCTTGGAATTTATTATATTAAATGCGCATATATAGAATTTTAATGTTATTCGATAAATTGTCAACGAACTTATGGTTATTAATTGAATTTGATCCTGACTACTGAAGTTGGAGAAAAATCACTTTTCAAAAGCTATTTAAACTTACTGTATGAGATTTCACTAATTTTTATTTTTTTGGTATAATGGCAAAGTATAATCTTTAAACTAGAGCTTTTATCAATAACATTTGTTCGTTTTTAAATAAAGAGCCTATAATTTATTCAAATATTAATAATAATAATTATATACTTATTTATTCCATTACGCTCTATCATCGAATTTCGAAATAACTAGCATGGTTTATTTTTTAACGATTTATTGTTGATTGCAAATGATCATATTAAGTGTTACAGTATTATACTCCAATAATAAAAGTTACATAAAAATATTCTCATTATTATACACAAATTAAAAAAAAAAAGTATTATACATCAAGAAGCTAGTCCTATTTTACTCATTTAAGCACCATCATTCTTTGATAGAATCCTTGGTAGAATTCTGATAAGCAAATTCAATGACATCTTTGCCAGTGCTGTATCCTAAAGAATTTAGTATCCAACCTAAGGAATATATGATGATAAATATATTTAATGTTTTTTTCTCCTTTTCCAGGTGGAATCCGGAGCACTAAATCTGACTTTCCCAGTAATGTTCAACCCAGTGACCTGGGATGCCATGCTTTTCGGTGTTCTTTGGTGGGACGGAAGTTGATGACGAAGGCCTCATCCGAAGAGTTCCTTCTTTACAATTGGTTTATTTTGTGGCTGCAGACACCAGGAGGCAGGATGCAAAGTAAGAGAAAAATTTATTTATATCACAATAAAAATAATTTTGTTTTATTATCTTGCTAAATTTAAATTCCAGATAATTAACAAAATGGTAATTGTTTTAATGTGCGCTTTTTATAATATTTTAGACTTATAATTATGTGATCTGATGTAGTTTGATTTGATAACTTTCATACCGTTTATAGATAAAATAATAAGCTGGCTAATTTATATGATTTTTTTTAATAACATTACGTCCTTTATATATAGGGTTTCTACAGAATGATTCCACTATGAACATTTTTATTTCATTTCCACTATTTTCATCCACATAAACATCCAATAAAAATCCAACATAAAATTAGTAGAAATCTTCAAAATAGAATGATGATATATGCATTGAGTGTGGTCGTTGAATTTTTTCTAACAAGGTCTAAAGCCTAAAATTAGTATGATCAATATTCACCAAATGTAGTTGTCATTTGTTGCTGATTTAATACTATTAATATTATTACTTTTTATAAATTTTTTAAAAGATTTCTAATTATTTGATGATCTATTTAATATGAAAATTTCTTACATCTGAAAAAAATAAAGTACGATATGATTTTATTTATTTAAAAATAGAAAGTAAGAAAGCATTCAATTTGTGATCTTTCAGTTTTTTTTTATTATAAATAATTATACATCACTAAAAATTAAAAAATTCTAAGTCAGCAACTAAGTATATATGAATATGTATAAAGTGTAGAATATAAATTAAAGCTTGTAAGCATTAAGCTGATAAGATTTTTTTTAATTTGCAAACAATTGCATACTTGACTTAAATATGTAACATTCTTGCTTAATACAAGTGTTTTTGCATACATTTAAGATGTAATTTTCTATTATATTTTTCGAGAGATATGAAATTATATTGTGCTAATGCAAAGTGGTATATAAATCTAAATATGGAAATAATTTTAAAAAAAAAAAGAACTGATAAGATTTTTTTTAAATTTTGCGGAAGTTGCATAGTTGACTTAAATATGCATACATTCTTGCATTCTTCTTGTGTTTTTGCATTTATTAAGTACGTATATTTTTTTATATTTTTTTTTCAAGATATGAAAATTATATTGTGTACATGTGAAGTAGTAAATATCTTAAATAGTAAATAATATGAAAAAATGAAACTAACTAAGTGAGGTATTTAGATAATAACTTTGCAAACCAAGTATTTTTAATACTCGTAACTGTAGACACTCGTAATTTAAAAAAAAAGTTACAGATTGGTTAGGATAACAATAATGATAAAATATGATGAACTGCCAATTGATATTAAGAATACCAATGACGTCAATAATTTCAAAAGGAAAATAAATAAATATTATAGAGAAATTGAAGATTGAATATTAAATAATAGAAGAATATTAATAAATATCATATTTTTGTATAATGAAGTTGACAAATGATATTTAAATATGAAATATGAAATTTGTTTTCATAATCTCTCATACCAGACACCCCTGCCTGACTGAGATATGAAAATAATATACAAATAAATAAAAAAACAACGGTTAACCTATGCATATTTAATAGATTTTTGATTATTGTGATTAATCTAATAGGGTACATATATTATTTAACATATTAATTGTCACAATAGTCTTAGAAGAATTTTCACATGGGTTATTATAAGTTTAATAGATAATTTAGTAAAAATGTATCAAGAAAACCTAATGTGTCAAAGAAAAAAAATTGACAGCATTCTTAGAAAAGCACAATTTTTGCCATTTTTTGGCACTTTTTTTCTTATATTTTAATTTTTTTGTCCTCTACCAAATCGCATATGTCTGTCATGACTCGTGTAGATCTTCTCGGCGTCAGACACATATGACTGACATGGCGATTACTATGTTAAATAGATTCAGCAATTCCAGCAATATATATTTTTACTTGTAATATTTGCTTTTACTTTAATACTAATAGTTCACTTTACAAATAATATTATCTTATCTACTAACATTTTGTCTTTTTTATTTCCAGGGGTGCAGCCTGGGAAGAAGCTTTTCTGGATGCTGTCGGACAGGCTGAAGAAAATGGATACTTTAAACATATATCAGTAGCTCGATTTGCATCACGTACCCTTGATCATGAACTTGAGAAAAATACTCGCACAGTCGTTCCTTATTTTGGATCTACTTTTGCTATTATGGCTCTATTTTCAACGATACTTGCATGATGGGGGATCAGGTTAGTAAATTATCTTATGACCACTTTTTAGAGAATTAAAATATTTTAGAGAATTTGTCCTTATCACTGAGAAGGTTGAGCTTCCTAAAATCGGAGACACTTTAAGTTTTCTTATTTATCGTATGAGAATTAGTACTTACTATGTTAAAAAATATAACTTATCATATGTACAATTCATGCATAAATATATTATCCATAGCAAAAACTGTTGTAGAAAATAATAAAATTTTTAGTAATAGATGTTGAAGGCTATTTGGAAGTTCTTTCCTCAAGCGGGGTAGAAGCATTCCTAAAAATTTCTCTCTGCCAAACAATTGGCATGAAAACAGGCTGTTGTTTCTTTATTTGTTGGTATGTTATTCATTATTAAACAATCTAATTATCTCATTTATTATATTTCAGGTCCGTTCTAAGCCTTGGCTCGGTTTGTTGGGAAATGTATCGGCCGTAATGGCAACTTTGGCCGCGTTCGGAATGTCCATGTACCTGGACATTGAATTTATCGGAATCAACTTGGCCGCGCCTTTCCTCATGATAGGTGAGTGCTTTTATTTCATTCGCAATAAACGATATACTACATGTTGTCTACAATTCATTGTAGCCTATTATTTACAATAATATATCAAGAAAGTGAACTTTCGATCGTAAATCTACTTTACTTGTCGAGCATTCTTTTGCTTTTCGTGCTTTGCAGTTTTTATTCACTTTTTACCTAAATTCGAAATATGTTCTAAGGATAATAGATTGGTTATATATTGCTTTATGAATGTTATATGTATTGAGTATAGTCAGGTTAACAATATTTTTACTTTCTGGTAAAAAGATATCATATATTTAGATAATTTTGAGTTTTGTACTCGAATTTTTGTTTTCGAAGTGGTTTTATTCCGGATTGCTTATATAACGTAATAATAGTTAAGGTAATAATGATGATTAGGCTTCAATAGATTGATATCAGTATTGCATTTTTTTCATAATTAGAATTTTTCACTCAATCTAAATTAAAATTATTTTAAAATCTTGATTACTCAAATGTAATGAGTATGTTTCACAATAAAATTTGGTTAAATCGTGTAATATACAGTTGCAGTATTTTAATGTTTGTTATTTCTGTGTACCTATCTTTCACTAGAAATAATAATAATGATGACTTTTTAAATTATATAATGCAAATTAATAATTATTGTAAGCTATATTTATATATAAAGCGCCCTAAAAATTTTTTTAACGTAGATATACTTTTACTAGGTACTCCAAACGTTCTGGTTTCATTTTTGAAAAATTGTTCTACATTTTTTTGAATATTTAACTTCCCGTAGGATAAGTTATAGTAATGGATCAAAAATCAAAAATGAAAATGTTTGCATATCTACACGTTTTAGAGGTTTCTGAACATTTTGGCATACCTCAGAAAAAGTGTATGTGTGTGTATGTGTGGAGAAAATTTTTCTTCGATGATTTGGGGCGAATGGATGAACCGATTTGAAAAATTTAAAAAGCAATCGATTGCTATTGATAAGGAGTTGTTCTGGTCAGTTTTTGGCAAAGGCAGGTTCAGGCGTTACGGAGATACGGAGCAAAGAGAGCAAAAGATAGAAACCGCGTTTTTGAGAGAATGGAGTATCCAATTTAAATGATCCAGTGAACATTCTGCTTGTATGGGCAAAAGAATTGAAAAAAAAAAATTTCAATTTTTTTCCGAAAAAAATTATTTTTGTATATCGATAATAATTCAGATTTTAATTTTAATTTTGGCTAAGTACTGAAGCTCACGTATATACTTTTTAAATAATTTTAACTCTGAAATTCAGTTTATATAATTCTTATAAATATTACAAAATGTTACAGTATTTATATTAATATATTTGAAAACATTTAAAATTCCTGGATCAGTTTGTTACGATACGGGAAGTTCCAGTAATTTGCCTTAAGGCACGATGCCATACACCAATAGTTTTATATATCAATTATTGTGAATATATGGTCATTGGTATTACTTTACCAATTACTAATAAATAGATAAATTTAAGAAAAAATTAAAAATCTGCATATAATTACGATGTAAACTACTATAATTATAGATGAATGTAGATTATCATATCTGTATTTGGATGCATGAATGTATATGGATTTATATTATCAGCGGCTGTATAAAATAAAATACAAATTATAATTTTAATAAATTTGCGTTTATATTATTCGATTTTATGCAGACAAGTTCCTTCCAATAATCTACAAACACATGCTTCCCATCTAAATGAAGTTGTTTGAAAATCTAAACTTTTAATCAATCATTTTGCTTATATAGAAGCTTGTTTAAAGATGAATATTATTAATGAAGATGGTGTCTACAAGACATTAATAATAAATATATTATTAAATACGACGTAGTAATATTTTATAATACAATAGGAGTCCGTGATTGAAAACAAAATTGGGAATCAGTCCTCTATTCATAAAGTAAAAAAAATCTTAGAATGAAATTCCTGAATAGATAACTCAACGTGAAAAATAAAAATATCCCAATGTGGAATTTTTGTAAAAAATATAGGTTTTGGAACTTGCGTCCTGGTATGAAATGAAATATATCTACAATATAACCAATGTCTGGTTTATATCTTATAAATTCTCATTCTCTTTACTCAGAGGTCACAATAAATACATTTGTCTAATGTGCAATAAGGCTACAAACTGGTTGTTCTATTGCCGGCAAGTTTTTATTTGTTCTATTTGTATACAGAAATAACAATTTAGTGAATTATGTCATCGTAATAATGCACACTGTAACTTATTCATTTGCATATGTCGTAACAAAGTAGTGAATAAAAGTAGTTTTGTTAGTCAAACTCGTAATAGTAATTTAAATGCTAATTTAATAATTGACTAATTGTTGTTTTTTAATAATTTTATGAATGAACTCTTGGTAAGTGTTTCTTGGAATTTATTCATTCTAAAAAAAAAAAATTACCTTATTCTAATTAAAAATAGTTTATTTACAAATCATCATTTTCCTTTTTAGTATACAACAGAAATATATATATATATATATATATATATATATATACGAAGTTATTAGAATATAAATTATATCAGAAAGTTCTATTAATTATAAAAATTTCTAATTAACCGAATAATTCTCAATTACAACCTGTCTCATATATTACTTCAAATTTACTAACGGTTGTTTCGAACAAACAATATAATAATAATTTACGATTTAAACTGACTTGTTTATATTCAAATTTCAAGTTCGCAACGTAGCAATTATGATGAAGTCAACGAAAGCCTCCAAGTAAATAATTTAATGATCCATCATTTAAGTCGGATCGTTTCGACTTTTGAATGACATCGAGATTAAAATAGAAATAAAAATAATTTGATGCCATTAGACGAAATTAAAATGTGAAAAAACCTTGGACATGCAACATTGCTTATTTATAAATAAATTTATAAATATAATTATATAATATATAATTGTTTTTAGATTTTGTAAGCAATTTTGTTTATATTTCTGTGGTATGCAAAAAATCTAATTAGTTTACTATTACCTATTTTTGTTTAATGTGAATGAAATTATTTATTGATACCTATTTCGTTTAATGTAGTGATATTACCAAAAGCAAATTTTTTTGATATTAGAAAATATAGTGCCAAATGTGGCGTAGTGGCTAAGAACTACCATAAACTAGTTCCGGGTTTGATCCCAACCTCGGCCAGCTCGATATCAAGCAGTATAATATCAAATTTACACTTGAAGTTCAAGATCTCTATTAGAATCTCAAGTAAAACTCGCTTTTTTGGGCATTGCTGCAACATATATATACCATCACCACTAGATATACATATCTAATATATAGTTTATATACTTAAGGAAAATGGTTGACCACTGGGTTGTTATTTTGAGAAGTATACTAGATTAAGTTGTACAACAGAAAACCAGTTCATAGTTATAAAAAGAAATAATCCAAGAATCAATATCGATAAGGTCGTCTTTAAATATAAGTTTTGATAAGCTTCAGCACTTTACGTAGATTTCAAAGTTCATCATCATTATGTTCTCAATTTTGATAAATTTGATCCTTCTCTCTATATTGTCAATACTACCATCTATGGCCGCAAGTTTATTTGATACTTTCACCTCATAAATTGCTCAGATTTGATATTATTTTCAAAGTCAACCAATGAGTTTTAACTTGATGAACTCTGCCCTAAGGCAGATCCTTGAACTGAGAAATCAGAGAAACTAGATGATTTTGCAGTACCATTTCAAATCGGAATGTGCTATTTTTCTATTTTTAATAGAAAATACAGTTTCTTTCTATATTTTCACTACTGCTTGATATTTAGTTGCCCGGAGACGGAAATCGAAACTAATACGTTGTGGAAGTTATGCAGAACACTTAGCCACTCTGACACAAATACCATTTCAAGACACTTTAAGAAAGGAATAAAACTTTGATGAATAACAATACTGTAGTTGCCAAAGAAAGAGTAATATAAATACCTAAAAGTGAGAACAATCAGATTTATTATATGTTCATAATATTCCTAGTAAACTGGTGCGTTAACTTTACATTGAAAGAAGCAAAAAGTCGCAGTCCATGAATATATTAAAACGAGCCCATGTGCACATGCATTCAGGTTTAACTCGTAGTTAGATTGGGTATGTAATGATAGCTATTGTACCTGATTAGAAGTAATTGAAGTCGAGATCGTTCTATGTCTAGCTTAAATGACAGACGTGACGCCGTTTGATTCATTCTGGAATTTTATAAATCTGGCCTACAAAAATATACCATGGACTAAATAATTGAAAGTGACTAAATATACTAGATAGAATAATCAAAACTTTTGTCTCTCATTTGTTGTCAACTACTTCTGTTAATCCAATAGCTATATAGACATTATTAAAATAGATGTCAGGTCAAAGTTTTATTCTTTTAAATTAGTGCCTATTTTATTTTGGTGAATTGGCATGTCTAAATCGAGTACCAATCCAGTGGTTGGACATCTGGGTATGATGGTAAGGACTAAAAGTAGTAGATCTAATTTTGAACAAGCTTTTCTTATATCAATATAAAATAGTGTATGTTTTTTAATTTTACAATCTGCCAATATAACATTATCTTGGAAAATTTGCATCAAGCATACCTGTAATGGCATCGTGCTCAATAGGCATGAAAGTGGTACCAAAATCTAAATCTGGTTCTTTGTATAAGATCTCATTGAGAATTTAAATATGATACACTAATATACTTGTTGTTATAATAAATATACCAAATACACGCACATATTGTTTCGATAATAGATATTGACACCAAAAATGGTCAAAAATTTAATCAATAGGTAACACTTCACTTCCATGCAATAGGGTTTCTGCAGTATTTTTTCATCAACATTTAGTCATTTGATAAATTGTAAACGTAAAATTCAAAATCAAGATGAAAACAATCAAAAGTATAAAGTAAAATTCAATAGTATTTACTAATATAAAAATTGTACGTAAAATAAAGAAGTACGGACAGACCAATATGATGTAGGACATTGAATAGATATCCATTTCAAATAAAAAATAACGAAAGTGGCTACTACAGGTTAATTGCTACAAAAAAGAACGGATTCCTAATTAAACGTACTCAAACTGGTCAATAAGCAACTAATCGACTTCAATTTATTCTAATTTTCTTACCTGTGCACTCCAATTGTACCCATAAGACTCTTGAATAACTTCATGAAATTTTAGCTCAAGGAAATGAAATATGATAGGTTCTTATATTATGTATATTAATGCATTTTATTATTATCTTGAATTTCATATGTAAAGCGATATATTTAGACATAATCATTAAATTGTTATTATAACATATGAGAAGCGCAACCCAGGTATTATTGGAATGTGAGGCCACCCATGGTGCCATATTATATGATGTTATTTTAGGCAATACGCCGAATAAAAAATAATTACTCAAAATAAATAAGTTCTCAAATATAAATATGTAATATGACTAGTAATAATAAAGAGCGGTCGATTTGTTCCATACATCGCTACCAATTAAACATTGTCAATTTGTGGTACATAAGAAATAGATAAGGCATCTTTAAATTTAAGAGGATTTTATTTTAATCTTTTAGTATGAATTGGTAATATTAGATAATTTTTGATCATGCGTCTTCATCTTCCTGTTCCTCTCCTCCCATACCATGAGCTGCTTTCAAATTAGCGATTTCATCCTCCAAATCCTTGATGTCTTCTAAGTGACCAGTTAACTCTGCCTTAGCATTTTCTATGTCTTCCTTAGTTGCTCCACCGATTTGCTTGATGACGTAATCTAAAGGATCATCTGTAATAAAATGTGGAAATTTAATTTTCATAAATAATAATATAGACTAGTCATTTTATAGTTAGACTATTTGTAAAACATCATTCTCAGAGTCATGGACTTTAAATAGTTTTATTGGGCTATTTTTAGCATATCAATGGAAACAATGATTTCAGTAACAATTCAATACCAGGAACTGGAAAAGTTTATTATATTAGTTACCAATTTTATTACAATTTTCTTGACCTTTTTAAATTTGTAATTCCATAACGATTTAAATACAGTACTAATATAGACTTCTCATATTATAGTTAGACTATTTGTAAAATAATTATCGATAATAATAAAATATCGATTTCAAATAGTTTTATTACATTAGGTTATTTTTAGCAAATTAATGAAAAGATAGTAATTTCAGTATCTATTCAAGACCAAGCACTGAAAAAGGGTTAGTTTGTTCCCAATTTCATTACCATTTTCTTGGCATTTCTAAATTTGTAATTTCACAACGATTTAAATATTAAAGATCACAGACACAATAAAATTATTCTCTTTAGTTCTTTCAACTTTGTTTCATTTGTGTGTTTGAACCCAAAAAGTTTATCGACCAAAGAGTATTCCAATAAAGTTATAAAATTTTATTGACATGTGAATTGGATTTAAATTTTGTGTGAGAATAATGTACCATGTTCCTAATTTCAATTTGCATCAGTGTGCGAATTTTTGTAATGAAAATAGTACATATAGATCTACTAAAAAAATAAAAATAATAAAATTGTAATAAACTATGAGATCAGTCAGTCACAAAAAAACTGAGGTTTTTACAGTTATTATTTGAAAAGAGTTCAAATGCATAAACTGTGAAAAATCAATGCCAACGGTCTCCAAAATATACTGGCAATCAGCAAAAAAGGTATAAACTTGTTAATTGAATTCAAAGTAATGTGTGAGAATGGTATGTACCGCCAAAATTTATATGGTATCATTGTGAAAAATAGGTTTTAGATTATCTCGTCACTATAATTTTAAACTGGAATCTGTTGATATGTTTTAAAAATCTAATTTAGAAATGAATTTTCATAAACCTTTCATTTTCGATCATTTTGAACAGGCTACTCCTAAATATTTTGTGAGAGTAAATTGGTTTTGGAAGCTTGGCAGAATTTGATCAAATTGCAGCTTATAAAAGTAAGATAATGTGATATTGTCCTTATAACAAATTAATACTATGCTTAAAAGTGTCAAAAATACAATGTACGAATTTTTTCCAAAACTTGTGCTCACGATATCCAAAAATATCACATAGATACATGCCGAAGGTCAATAGTCTCTCATATCAAGAAGGTATTAATCACTTATAAAGTGCGTATATTATACAAACTTGTTAACAAATTGCTATACTATATAATAAAAATACGTTTATTATGTCATAAACTTCTTTTTTTTCTCAATCGAGTTCAACAGTTTCTGTCCAAAGTTACCTGGTTTTTCGTCTTCCTCGTACAAACTGACCAGCGCCTTGGTGACTGCGTCCATGACACCAGCGCGTTCCAAATATTTACGAAATTCCTCACGTTTTGCGTCAATAGGTTTATAATAGCTTGCCATTTTTGCAATTATATTGAGAAATAACTTTTTATAATTATATACGCGATGTAAATATTTTTAGTTTTACTTCTTTTGTTTCCCTGAAACAAAAATTGACATTGGAATTTGTAATGGACATGGACACATAAACAGCGTGCCTGGTATTGACTTCACATGTTTCATATAATAAAAAAATATAGATGTTACCTTGATTTTGCGATTAGTAATCACAGGATCTTTTTGGATTTCGGTGAGCAATTGTGGTAACTCTATAAAAAAATTACCATAGTTCTCGATTCTTCTTAAGAATCTTTTTAATGCGTTTGTCTGCCAATAATAATCCATTTCTTGTTATTGCTCATAGTGTCAATGAACGAATTCAAGATTTATTTACAGTATTCAAGACGCATTGAATATTTTATGCACTTTTGCAAATTAGAGAGCATGTCAAACAATGGTCGATGCAAAAAAATAAACATTCTACGAAATAATATTTCCAACGACTACCAGTGAGTCATTTTGTTGCGGTTTTAAGTTCCATGACAAAGTTTAAAGCTCATTTTGAAAGCCTATATTAGTCATGGTAATAATGTGACTAAAAGTTGTCAATTTTATATTAAAATATATTTTTACAAATTTGAAGAACATTGGAACTTAAATAAATTTTATTTTTTTATATTAATGACAATAATATTATCTTTTTGTGACATAACGTAATGTTATATATTACTGATAAGTAGAACATTAGGTTTACTCTTCTAGGATTTTGATAAAACTTTACATAGTAATAAAATTAATAGTCAAACTGAACAGATCAAAATATTATAGGCATATGAGAAGTGGTTCAATTATAAAAAATAATTAATGTTGTATTAAAATTAAAAATAATTGAACGTTGTATTATACATTGCTGACAAGGAGAACTCTTCTAGGACTTTGATGATGATAGTGAAACTTTGCATGGTGATAGTGATAATCAAACTAAACAGTTTGATTATCTCTTTATAATCAAACTAAAAAGTGGTTTAATTATAAAAATTAATTAAAGCCTTAATAAGGATGTGATCAATAGCATATGTCTTTGTCCTCTCTGTGAGATAAAATCACAAAGATGCATTCCAAATAATAACTGAAAATTAACAGGAATTAAATCAATATTTTTAAAAGAATTAATAGATAATTGATTGCTTCCTAAATCTATATGTTGATTTATTCATTTTATTTTATTAACTTCCCGAAGGAGAAGTTTATGTTTTCATCAAAAATACCGATTCGCTAATTTTATGTTATCTTAACGTTTCAAGCCATTCTGAATTGAATGAAACCAAAGATTATTATTAATTTCCCGTAGGGTAAGTTATTGTAATGGGCCGAAAATCGGTATTGAAAATTTTTACATTTCTCGACGTTTTGAAGGTTTTTGAACGTTTTGGCATACCTCAAAAAAAATGGATGTGTGTGTGTATGTGTATGTATGTATGGATACAAATTTCCAGTCACGTTTTAGGGCGCACGGATCAACCGATTTGAATGGTTCAAAAAATATTCGATTCTTATTGATAGGGAAAAGAGCTGATTAGTTTTTTGCAAAGGCAGGTCCAGCCGTTTCGGAGATACGGAGCAAAGAGTGCAGAAAATAGGAATCGAATTTTTGAGAGAACGGAGTATCCGATTTGAATGATCTAAAAAACATTTAATTAGTAATGATTGGGAGAAGTGTTTAGTAGTTTTGGCAAAGGCAGGCCCAGCCATTTTGAAGATACGGAGCTAAATATGTAAAAAATGACAGTTTTTGAGAGAACTAAGCGTCCGATCTAAATGATTCAAAGAACTTTCTGCTTGTTTTAACAAAATAATTGATTTTGGATTTTTTTTTTTTTTTAGTTTTTTGTATATCGAAAATATTTCAGATTTTATTTTAATTCTGACTATAGTTCTAATATACTTTACAAATAATTTCAACTCTGCAATTCAGTTTATATAATTCTTATAAATATTAGACAATGTTACAATATTTATAATAATTTGAAAATATTCAGTAATCCTCGAACATTTCGTTACGGTACGGGAAGTTCCAGCAATTTGCCTTAAGGCACGATGCCACCCACCCCACTAGTTTTTGGTAGAGATCGGCCAGGCTGTTTACTTGTAATAAAGTGTTCAAAAAAAATCGTTGATTTTCATGATTTTTTTTCTGATGGTAGATACCATAGTCTTATCGATCATACTAAAATATTACGGCCCTGCGACAAGTCGTTTAATTTTAAGCATTCTTCAAAGTTAGGAAAAATTAGAATCTTTATTTTGTGCATTTATCAAAATCAGACTTTTCATCGACGTTTTCTCAAAAACGCCTGAACTGATTTTAGAAATTTACAAGCCATTTGATGTATCTCAATGAGGACTATCATTTGTCAGTTTTGTGAGACGATCTGCCGAGCCATTTCTTTGTAATTCGAAAAAAAGTGTTAAATTTTTGTCCACATTTAAGCTCATACTACCCAGTCGATTTTAAAAAATCAAAAACTGTTCGAAAGATATCAGTTGGGAATGATACTGACTAGTTTTAGGCGAAAATCTACCGAGCCGTTTCCTTGTAATTAACTGTTGAAAAAAAATTCAGCCGATTTTTATGGAACTTTTTTTGGCGAAATATATCATGGTCTTATAGAACTTACTGAAATATTACGGTCTTATGACAAGTAGTTTAATTTTAAAAATTTATCAAAGTTTGAGAAAATGAGTAGTGTTTTTGACGTTTGTAAAATTAAAACTGGACTATTTACTTGGTATAACGATAGAGTACTTGGTCTTAATGAACATACAAACCATTAAAGTCCTACGGAAACTGGTTAAGTTATAAAAATTATTGATTTTTGAAATGTTGCTTTTAGAAAATACTCCAAATTAACGTGTTCGTTCGTTTCAATTATGTGCAATAAATCCACTCGGAATACTTTTAATCACTCCAAATTATTTTATTTTTTATTGAT
>NW_020539598.1:0-22076 GCF_003426905.1 Ctenocephalides felis
TAGTGAATTATAAGAATCCAATTGAATTTTAGACAAGAATTCAGAGCGCTGAACTCAACCGCAAATTGATTGCTATATTATCTTGTTTTTGCCTTTATTATATAATCATCGACTGGTCATTTGAATGGTCATTATCTAAATTAAGAGACCGTTTAGTTTTGAATTGCTTTAGTTTGTTACGAATATAGTACCGTTCAGGGATTTACACAACTGCACTCGAACCGTTTTCCAGTAGTTGCATAACAAGCCCAGAATAAATGGATGATGACGAATCATTTGTTTAATTTTCATTAGAATTAAATTCGCAAAGCGGACATTTAAACATTCTAGAACGCTATGAAATAATGCGTATGCAAATTGTACACACTGACTGTGGACAATGAGTGCTATTAGTATTATTAAGGCTAAATTAATTTAGCCTTGTCTGACGTGCCAGATGACAGAGGAAAATAACAGGTCGAGGGCTGGACAGATATTTAATAGACAGAAGAAAAATCTAACCAGATGGGAATGGAAAGATCATCTGACATCCTCGTCCTAATAATTACCCAATATTTAGACATCGTTTATTACAAATACTAAGAGAAGGAAATTTATTTCATAAAGAAAAGCTCACTTCTTCGTGAGTAGTTAGTGATCTAGCTTTTAACAAAATCCACCAGTTTCCACCCATTAGAGTAAGTTATAACAACGCACTTTTTCTAGAACATAATATTTGTGAACTAATGAACCACAGTTATGGATTGTTTTGCTTGATTTGTTAGAGGAATAATTACAAGCATTTCATAGAAATATAATCAGTGGATCTCAATATATTTTGATGAATCTGTTACAACAAGCCCCTAGCTTCTCCTACGTGTTTAAAAATTTATCGTTTACCTACTTCTAAAATTTATTTGACATTATATTTGCAATTGATTTGTCCTGACAGAAACCGTAATTTTTTACTACAAAAGGTTTTTTGTGAATTTGAAAAAGCAAAAGCTAATTCAAGTAATATTTAGAAACAGAAACATTAGCAAGAGAATAATTAGCTTTGAAAATAGTAATAAAAGATTATATGAAACAAACACACGTGTTCAATACGTTGCATAGATCCATCGAACTTCTAATAAAATTTATTATTTTTGAAACTTCTCATGAAAGTTTTAGTAAATGATTTAAGAAGGTTTTTGAAGCTAATTCTAGCAATATTTGAGAATAAAGAAACAATAGCAAAAATAAATATCTTTGAAAATAGGATAAATAAATACATGAAACAATAACGTATTAACACGTTGCATAGATTCCATCACACTTTTAATAAATGATTTTGAATACTTTTGAAGCTTATTAGGAAACTTTTAATAAATGATTTTAAGAAGGTTTTAAGCTTATTCTAGCAATATTGAAAATCAAGCATTTTTATAGAAAACGTTAATCATCTATGGCAATATAAGATGTATGGATATATGAAACCAAATACGTATTTAATACGTTGCGTAGATCAAACTTTTGATAAATGACTTGTTATTTTTAAAGATTTTCCTGAACTTTTATTACATGATAAGCTAATTTGAAAACAATATTTGAGAATCAACGACTTTTAGAAAAGAATAATTAACGTTGAAAATATAATGAATATATGAAACAAATACGTATTAATACGTTGCATACGTTACTTCAAACTTATACCACAATTTTTACTTTTTCTTAAAAAAGTTAACGGCTTTTGATATATCGTTTATCTGCATAAACGATATATCATATGCTAGTATTATATTTATATAAGTCTGTCCTAAATGATTGAAACAGGTTTTAAAGCTAATTCGAACAATAATTAGGAATAAAGAATAATTAGCTTTGAAAATGGCGATGAATGAATATGAATAAGATGAAACAAATACGTATTTAGCACGTTGCATAGATTCTATCAAAACTTTTAATAACGATTTATTATTATTAAACTTTCACACGATTCGTGAAACTTTTAATAAATGATTTAAGGTTTTAGAAAGATAATTCTAGCAATATTGAGAATCAAAAACTTTTAGAATAGAATGATTAACTTTGAAAATACTGTTGTATGAACATATGTGACAAATACGTACTTAATACGTTGCATACTTACTTGAAACTTTATACCATAGTTTTTACTTTTTCACAAAAAAGTTAACGGCTTTTGATATTTCGTTATCTGCATATGCTAGTATAAGTGCTATATATTTTATGTATATGTTCCTTTACCATTTTTAGCTTTACAGTTAAAAAATGTCGTCATCGCATTAGCATTCTTCATTCTTTGTATATTAGTTCATCCATGAGTTAATTTTCACGTTGGCGGAATATTTGCAACGTCGATTTCGCTGGCAAAATTGTATGCGCCATCTCTTACGTTGAGAAAGTGGCGTTGAAATTGATGTGCCGCGATGGTTTATATATTTGCTATCAATTTTACCTTCAAATTGATACACTGATCGGAAATGTATTTTATAATAATTCCGAACTTCTAAAACTTCCGAGTTTATCGAAAAAAAAATTGTTGTAGCATTGTAGTTTATCTATGACCTCGTCCTAAATTTTTGGATTTTATTGATTAAAAGCAACTAAAAACTTTTTTTTCCCTGGTTTCTTGTTGTTGATTTCATTTAACTTGCCTTTTGAACCATATTTCTGAAAACTTTGATTTCATCCAAACTCATCTAATACATTTTACATATTCAGTTCAGTTAGTCCAATTGTTACAGTCGTTCCTAAAATTAGCAAATATATTGAAATCTGCTTTTTTTATTTAACAGCAATCAAAACTTGCCTTTGAACCTTATTCCTGAAAATTTTGATTTTGTTCAAATTTATGTAATATATTTCAATAGAAATTAATAGAAAGTAGTTTTAATGATTGAATGAATTTAAACTACATTTTACTACATACTACGCAAAATCCAATTCTAAAATGTTTAAATAATATTTCACATGTTCAGTTCAGTTAGTCCCAATGATTTACCCTTTCTCAAAATTCACAAATACGTTGAAATCTGCTGTTTTTTAACAGCAATAAGAACTATTAGTTTCATGAGCTGTTTTAAATGTTGCTTAATTCTAAGTTTTTGGGACCAATTCTCGGACAAAATAGGTAATGCTATGTTACGGGTCTATATTCGTATTAGTTGATAGTAAATATTCGTCTAAAGCTATGTATTTTTTGTGCGAACAAGCGTTTTACACATAAAACCTAACCTACAAAACTCACATACCTAAAATGACAATATTATCGTAAGTGCATCTTTTGATGTCTTTTTGATAACCCATACGTGAAGTTAGGTTTTATGTGTAGAATGCCTCATAGCACAGCAAATACGACTTTTTGACAGTTTGTTACTACCAACTCATACGAACATAAACCCATAACATAGAATTACCATAACATTCTTATTTTATGAAAAAATTTTCTTAACGTTTTCGAGAAATGGAATATCTTCACGTTTCAAAGTTTCTGAACATTTTTGCATACCTTAGAAAAAATGAATGTATGTGTGAATGTATATGTATGTATGTATGTTCGTATTTTTCGATTCAATTTTTTGTCCACTATTTCGGGCTCACAGATCAACCGATTTGAATGATTCAAAAAACATTCGATTCGTATTGACTGGAAGACATGCCGATTAGTTTTTGGCAAAGGCAGATACAGCCGTTTTGAAAATATAAGATAAAAAGTGCAAATAATGGCAATTCAGTTTTTGATAGAACGGAGCGTCCGATTTGAATGATTAAAAAACATTTTCCTTATCCTAGTTACATGCAGGTCCAGCAGTTTTGGAGACACATATTAAAATATTGGAAACAACTGTTATTAATCATTGATAAAATTTGATTGATTATTGATAATTTGCATTCTTCGAATGTTTAATTGCACTACGGGAAGTAACAGTAGTTTGCCATAAGGCCATGCACCACTAGTTATTTTAATAAAAAGATCAAACATTCGAAAAAATATCAAAAGAAATGGTACATAAATACATGTTAAACAAATATACAATAAAAGTCGAAATAAAAGCTGACAATAAATTTAAATTGAGCAATAAAATTCTGGCATGATGATGAGTTCTTCGCGTGGAAGCTCGTTCCGTCACTAGAGCGAAAGATCATATAGCAACTTCCTTTTTACTTTTATTTAAGTGGGCATGGTAATGTTTAATGGCTTAATAAAAGTGTTAAAAAATTAATTTAATTGTCAATTATTTACTCGAGCTTCTATCATAACAACTTTGCAAAAAAAATGTTATTGATTTATTTTATGTGGCTATCCATCTTCCTATCATTAAGCCTTTCACTTATAACATAATTTTATTTACATTTCATGTGATTATAAGTTAATCTTATTATTATAAATGAAGTTATATACAATTTTGTATATATCAATATTGTTGTTTGATATCAAGATTTGCGTATTTACTGAAAAAAACTTCAACTTTTTGTGCAGCTTCTACATGGTACATCATTTTGCTTTGTCTTTCATAGCTTCTGCATTCTCAGAATAATATGGTCCAATGTTGCCAAAAGTTTATCCGAATAGTTTACCTGTGCAGAATGAATATGAATGCATTTCTCTTTTTTTTGAAATAATTTAATAAAACTATTTTGAATGGAACTTATGAAAGTCGTCATTTTAAATTCACATGCCTTTTAGGTTCATATGTCTAATTCACTAATTTTGTGTTGTATTACATATACAAAAATATCATTTTATCCTTTATTTTCATATGAATTTTTTGATAATATAACTTTAACATTAACATAATCAATATTAACATGTGTTTTTTTTTGTTTTAGGTAAGTGATGTTCATTAAGAAATCTTTAAGCTGATGTTTGAAATCCTGATTTGGTAATGTACAAAATATTCATTAGTAACAATTGCAAACTACCAGATTTTCTAGTACGTATAATTTCACGTATAACGTTATCGGTATAAAAGTTTATTTTGACTAAGGAGTCGAGGCCAATTAATAAATAATAAAAAAAAAATTGAAGCAATCAAACAAAGCCTCAAGAGTAATGAGAAATATGTATGAAATCTACAATTACCATCATCAAAACTTTTCATTATTTGAAGTTCAATGAATAATATGATCAAGACTACTGAATTGCTTACTTGAATATTTTATACAAATTATTTTAGTAGGTAGGGATCTTACTTTTCGCTTATATACCATATGAACTTTACTTAAAAGTGCAAAGTTACTCAACCGAACAGAAAACTATAAATAGGCGTAGTAAAAAAAAGTTTCGAGGAAATCAGTTGTTCCGGCCTAGTTTATCATTATCTCTTCTAGATTATATATATATATATAGTACGTTAGCGTTTCGCGTGTTTTACATAAGACGCTGCTCTGGGCGGAGTGGGTTCACTTTGACGACAGGGTCGGATTAGGGGATGATTTATTTTTATTCATTTCATGAATCGTTTCCATATTTCTTCATAATAGATTCGAATTGAAAAGAAAAAACACGTGTATAATAACAACTTTTTTGATATGAGCGTCGACGACCTGTGTTCACGAGTGTCGTCTATGGACGACACTATGTATTGACTTTTGCTTTGATATTTATCACTCTGAGTTAAGTTATTGAGAATTCTTTGTAAGTTGATATTGTGGGTTTTAGTTATTTAGAACTGTTATTTATTAATTTTAAAGACATCTCTATTGATAATGATTGGAAAATCTTAATATATTTTTTGTAACAAATATTTAGGTGGCTTGCTGTTTCGTACAGCAGCGCCACTCCTGCGGAAAACACTTTTGTAGCAATCACATAATCATAAAATATATTCTTTACAATTTTTATTTCATATCAGTCCATTTTAAGAAAATAAACTATGTTTTCGGAAAATTTGATATCTGTATACAATTACCGTTTTTTTAAATAAAGTTAGAACTTTTTATACGAAAGCCTTATTAAATTGTAATTATATCTGAAAATAATCAATTATAAATTTGTATTATCAATAAAGATATGCCATATCTAGATATAACTATGTACTTTTATTATCTATTAATTAGAAACGGCTTGATCACTTGCAATGCTGAATTAACAAATTTAGTTTGATATGAAAATTTCAATTAAAAATTTTTAGTTGTAAAAAACGACATTTGTCGTTTGTTTAAAAAATGACATTTCCAATCTTTATATAAAATTGTTATCAGTACTTTGTTTAATTAGACCAGTAGAACCCCGTTAAGACGATCATACTTAATACTATTGCCCGCATAATACGCCACTTAACTCCTTGCACTTTGAAGCATCGCCCTTATTCCGCATATCACCCTTTTTCGCGTAAAACGTGTTTTTGGTCCGTATCCCAAGAGGTTGTCTTAACGGGGTTTTATTGTACTTATCGATCATCTTTATAATATATGAGTGAAGTTTTATTTTATGCGTGAAACGCTTGATCGCACAGCATAATACATGGCGTTTTTACAGTATTTAGTACCATTTTGTATGAGAAGCGTTACGTAACATTGGTCTATTTTACTTCAGATTCGGAATGATTGATTATTAAAGAAATATACTTTAATGAGACTAAGTCGACTTATTTCAATAAAAACATTTGTAGGTAATAATAAAATATTGAAACAAAAACTAGTCATCAATATTGGTGATCCTTATAAGGACACTTCCAAGTGGATGATATCTTGATATGGGGCGTCCATTAATTACGTGAGGTTTTTTAGGGGGAGGGAGGTTTGACAAAAAATCACGAAATATCACGTGAGGGAGGGAGGGATAGGTAAGATGTCACTTGCATTTATTTTTTACCTGAATTTAAAAAAAAAAATCCAAACATCTTTAAAAAAATCAAAAATTAAAAAAAAAATCTCGTAACTAATAATACACGTGATGTTTGGGGGGGAGTGAGATTATTTTTGACGATCACCAAGGAGGAGGGGGGTCCAAAAATCCTTAAAAAATTGATCACGTGATTAATGGACGCCGCCATACTTGGCGACAGTCTAAGGAGAAAACAAAAACATTCAATTCTATTGATTTTCATATATAGTACAATGGTTAATTTTTCTCATTACTAGTCCCTCTCTGTTTTATGCTAGAGAAACATTTAAGTAAAATTCTATTGTTGTATATAGTAGGTCTTGTGATTTGTACGTCGCATGCACGCTTTCGATATATGCCCTAAGGCGCTCATTACACGCAGCCAAATGATCGTGTTTGCAGCATTTTTGCGACTTTGGCCTATAATTGGAGACGATGGGATCGTCTTCGAATATTTATTGATCGGATATGTAATTTTATTGTAGTTAGCTATAGGGTGCGAAAATATATTATTTGGAAAATGATTTAGGGTATGGCGAGGCACAAGGGTCCAATTTGACTTTGAGCAATTATATTGTGAAAACCTGACCAATGGTATCACAACAAATAACACATATGAAACGAACAATATCTCTGATGTTTTGATCATTTACAAATTAGCCATCGGTTACATAAAATCGTTTTTCGGACGTCTTTTCGTTTTTTTATATTGGTCATGAAGGTGACAAACTTCAGGGCATTAAGTTTTACACGGAATAGTTGCTACCCCTGGTAGAGGGGGTAGCGGAGTGTTCTAATTGAACTAGTTGTTTACTTCTAAAAAAAAGTCCGCTTAACAACATGTAAATAACCAATAAAAATAAATATATCTTCTTTCATTATAACTTAGTAACAAATCAGTGATTGTAATTAGAACTGCAACAAATACATAATATACAAACAAATCAGTGTTTAATACAGTCCACAGCTACAAGGGTTAAATTATAACCCAACAACCTGAATTATCAAAGGAGAGTTTTAATAAATTTTATAACTACGTAAGCATAAAATACAAGCGTAAAAATAAATTTTAATTTAGTACTCACCTCAGTACACAGTATTTATTTCCGTTTCCGAGAAGAATTTCCGCACCACATGTTAAATGTATTTTTTGCGCCGTTTTTTACTCCTAGCTGTCAGTTATTCTCCGTACGTGTTTTTCCTGAAACATCTCAGTATTCCCATGCATACCCGATATTTATTTTCTATTCACGAAATTTGCGGACGAGCGCTTGAATCATATACATTTCTGCAAATCATGCTTTGGGTTTCGTGATATTCATGGAAACATGAAAACGAAAGCGAGATATTATTATTCATATCATCCTACCTTCAGAAGTTTTCCTACACATCTTGATGTGGAGGGTGTGATAAATTTGGGGATTCCGAATAGAGATATCATTGGGTTGCTAATGAGCAACTGCTCTTAGAAGTTGCTTATATGGGGCGTGAGATTTAGAAATCAGAACAGAGGAGCCACTACCAGTATTTGGACGAAAAATATGTATACTTTTATTAATAATAACAAATTTCTGACAACTACAAATGGGATACATTTTTGTATTATGTAGTAGTAGCTCTACTGAAGGCATCAGACACAACAACATTTTTTAAGATTTTTCAATTATTTCCAATAAAAATATTTTTAAAAATATAAATTTATTAAGGACTAAACATTACAATGACAATTTTGAATCAGAGTTTAATAATTTATCTCTGAGTGATAAATTTTGAAGAAAGTCCCTAAACCAAATGAACTATCCAGTTCAAAATATATACTGCAACTTGTGCATTTGTAGTATTGTAAAACGAGGTTAAAACTAGCATTTGTCAGTTACAAAGTGTTAATAATGTCAAAACGAACATTTAGTTTAATTTATAACTTCTCTTTGACAATGGCGCAAAAACAATGAAGGCAATGTAGAAGTGCAAACGATGTTAATGGCCTCTGTAAAAACCGGATAATTGTATGCAATTTTAGTCTGTTTTGATTGTCATAAATATACAGCAATCGTAAAATATTTTTTTTGTCTCGAACTTCTTTTGGGTTTATAATATCGTATCACAAAAACTATTGATATTTAGTCTATTGATTTAATAATAATAAATAATGATAAAGGTAAAAATACGCAATTATCTATATGGAATACTGTAGCGCGTAGTGATAATTTTGGTATAAATAAAGATACTTTAAAACATACACATTTATTGAAAATATATTTACGAGATTCAGACAGAATTTACAATATCATTGACACTTCGATTATAATAACTGGGATTTAGACTGTGGTTAAATTGAGACTCAGATCATGGTTGAATTGAGGCTGATCATGAATAGATCTTTGTTCCTCTGTGGCGGAAAGAGTGGTACCACTTGGATACCACAATGTACGAGATCTTTTTGACTGGTCATGAAGAACTCCTTGCTTCACTGTGGTGGTAACAGTGGTCCTATTAGGGTACCGCAAGGTTACCAATTCTTTGAGGCTGATTATGAAGAACTTTTTCCTCTTCTGTGTCAGAAACAGTGGTGCCAATTTTGTACCACAGTGTTACTAAATCTTTGAGGCTTATCATGAAAAGCTCCTTCCTCTTTTGTGGTGGCAACAGTGGTACTAATGGGGTACCGTAGTATTACCAAATCTTTGAGGTTGATTATGAAGAGCTCCTTTCTCCTCTGTGGCTGAAACAGTGGTGCCAATTGGGTACCACAGTATTACCAAATCTTTGAGGCTGATCATGAATAGATTCTTTCTTCCTCGGTGTCGGGAAAAGTGGTGCTAATTTGGTACCACAGTGTTAGCAATTCTTTGAGGTTGATCATAAAGAGCTCCTTTCTTCTCTATGGCTAAAAGAGTGGTGTTAATGTGATACCACAGTGTTAATTCTTTAAGGCTGATCTTGAAAAGCTTTTTCCTCCTCTGTGGCGGAAAACTGGTGCCAATTGGTTACCAAATCGGTCTTTGATATTGGATGAATCTGGGAGATGGCATAATAATACTTTTTATTTCTCATCAATATACAAAAATAATATTTTTTATATGAACATCAACATTGTTTCAACTCTTTTATAATTTAGTGTTTTTAATTATGTTATGTGTAAGTTTGAGTTTAATAATTTTATGTTTTAGTTTCACAAATTGTGACTGGTATTTCTTGTGTCAATACTAGTAAGGAATCTAAAATACTAAGGACTATAGTAAATGCCCAAAGGTATTTAACTATTTATAGAGTCCCTAATGCTAAACAGGTTAAAGACATCCGAAGGAATCCCTCCCAATCCACTTTTGGAAGAATTGAATAAACTACTATCGAAAGGAAGATTATGGGAAAAACATACAATTGATCTAACTGAACAACAAGCTTTATTAAAGATTTTTACTGAATTTTTTTTTCTAAATTATTAGTTGATAGTTTTATAGAATTGCAAGGTCTGATTGATTAAGAACAATAATAGAATGTTACGGAATTCTATCCTTATCTGGGAACTCTCTCAATATGGAACTTATTATTCAGTTACATAATGTTCTTTTACGTGATTTTTGAGTATTTTAGTCACGTGATAAGGCTTAAAATTTTAACATTTAAGGGCCAATTTTTGGATGAAATAGAAATGTTATGTCTGTCTGTCAAAAAGCAGAATTGTACCACAATTGCCTACTTGGTTTAGACTCATAAATTACTGTTAAAATAATTTTTGCCTCATTTACCATGGAGTTACCATCGTCCTCCTCCGCAACAAGGATCTCTTTTTACCCAGCTGGATATATATTTCATTTTTTATTATTATTAACTCTTCATCTGGCTGAGTTGATCCTTTCGTTTTGTTTATTTTATTGTACGTGATATTAAATGAACCGAGATAAGATTTTTGCTTGTCTAATGATATTGGACATTGCTATGTCTGACCAGGATATATGATACAGACAAAAGCTTTCTCTCTTTAATCATTCTATAATGAACGATAAGGGATCATTGTTATTGTGAGCGGTCTTTTGTCATGTTAATTATTTTTAATAGTTATAGGTTTGTGCTTGAATTAAGCTTTATTTATAAAGCCTTATCTATGGCTCTGATTGTTTCATTAATTTTATCATTTATCACATGTTTCGAAGTACTATCAATTATTGCTCAAACGTTCACAAAGACAATTCAAAATATCAAATCTGCTGATAACTCAGTCGTAATATTACTAGTACATACTGATACTATTGTCTTTAGTAATTTTAACAAAAAATAGTTATGATATGTTAAAAATACTTTAAAACATTTTGTAAGGCAATAAACTAATTTTAGAATGAGGCAATTTAGTCCAGTCATTTGGTCGTTTTGCCGGTACAGTACTCCGGGAATTCTGAAAATTGGTAATCTTATAGATTTCGAGGTGCTCTTCACGAAAATCAACTTTGCCACCTCAAATTTGAACGGCAAGTTGCCGCCATATTGAAAAAATGGTGTCAAAAAACAGCTTTTTTAAAATATCTCCTTTCTGGCTCATTCTACTATAAAAGTATCTATGTACGAATTAAACTAGAGAACATTTCCTACAATTCTTTAGAAAACCGTTTTTTTGTAAAATTGATAGTTTGAGAGTACGGCCGCCTCAAAGTCTTTGCTGCTCTCGTCGTAGTATCAAATCTGTCCATATATGACAGCACTTCGAACTTGACCACATTCTCTCTAATAATTAATATTTTCAATGTTAAATTAAACGAATAAGATCTAGAAATAGAATAATTCAAATATTTTTCTGTTTTTTTTGCTGATTTTTTAACGCTTCAAGCTACTTGACGCTACAAGGTGCTACTCAAGCTATAAGTATATTTATAGCTACTTTGCCTTTGAAGTGTTAAAAAATTAGCAAAAAAAACAAAAAATATTTGAATTATTTTATTTCTAGATCTTATTCGCTTAATTTAACATTGAAAATATTATTTATTAGAGAGAATGTGGTCAAGTTCGAAGTGCTGTCATATATGGACAGATTTGATACTACGACGAGAGTAGCAAAGACTTTGAGGCGGCCGTACTCTCAAACTATCAATTTTACAAAAAACGGTTTTCTAAAGAATTGTAGGAAATTTTCTCTAGTTTAATTCGTACATAGATACTTTTATCGCAGAATCAGCCAGAAAGGAGATATTTTAAAGAAGCTGTTTTTTGACGCTATTTTTTCAATATGGCGGCAACTTGCCGTTCAAATTTGAGGTGGCAAAGTTGATTTTCGTAAAGAGCACCTCGAAATCTATTAAATTACCAATTTTCAGAATTCCCGGAGTACTGTACCGGCAACAGCCTTTTTTTGCACCAAATGACTGGACTAATTCATTTTTGTCTGTATTACTTTTAAATCAAATCTTTCACAGTCGTTTACCATTTTATTTGAACTCCTCTAGTGTTATGACTGCAGTTCTTGACTTGCAGTAAAATTAATACTCTAGTTACAATAAAGCTTTTAGCACAGATATTAAAGACCTAACCGTGTTTTTATTATTGTTTTAATGAGGAACATAAAACACGTGAATTTATGGACTTGACTCCATAAACCTATATTGCTATTTATGCTGGTCATGTAAATTAGTTTGATGGACGAATAAAAGGAACTATTTATTTGGAAATTTATGATTTTCGTGTAATATCTACAATTATTGTTGTGATAATATTATTAAAGTGGACATGTTATATATTAAATTTTCAAGCGTTACTTATTGTTCCTATATATGCATAGTCCAGCAATCATATATTATTTTATAATTTAATATATTTTGTCAAATTAATCTAATTATGTGCATTTTTTTAATTTTTAAAATTATATAATTTTCATTATAAAATAAATATTTTTTATTTCAAAACTCTTCTTTTGAGTATGTAAGACCAAACTTGAGTTTTTATTAAAAAAAATTTGCAAAAAATATATAAGAAATATTTTTATTACAGAATGTAAATCGAATAATTCCTTGGTCCATGTTGTGAAAAATATTTGAAATTTAATGATATCAAGTTGAATAAAATATTATGTATATATTCCTTGCCCATTTCGTATTCACAAAATGGAGCACTATTTTAACCCTTGGCCCTCTCCATTCTCGTGGATTACGTAATTTTATTTTCGCAAGGGAAAAAATTGTTTCAAATCCTTTTTAAAGGGTAGAATAGCGTGAATTATATTTATGACCGTCGAGCACATAACAGCACTTTTAACCCCAATAAAAAATTCTGCCTTCATCACTTTTCTGAGTTTATATTATATGTATATCAAACTTATGAATATAATAGAAAATATTTAATATCATTATGACTTGTATAATTTGAATCTGTTTTAATTTTTTTAAATTGGATCTGTTCGCCCCACCTATGGGGCAAAAAAGACCGGGTGACAAATTTTTGGATAACAGCAAGAAAACATATTTCTACAATTATGAATTAGCTGGGAGTTTTACTGAACATAGTCAAATAGTTGTTTGTTTGATATGTATTATTTGTTGGGATATAATTCGTTTGGTTTTCACAATATAATTACTCAAAGTGAAATTGGACCTTTGTCTAATTCTAATCTAATTTATCCACTTTTCTTTCTATTTAATACTATGTAAGGGTACCATCATCTCAGAATTATGATTGCTTTTAGATTCACCTTTTTTCCTTCAAATAAAAATATTCTTTTACGCCTAAACGACAATGTTTCAGATACAATCCATTTTTTATAAATTTTTAGTATGTCGTCATGTCTATCGACTCATTCAAGCGAAACTTCTTATCCCTGCGTTTTATATATTAAATTTTTTCCTAGCTCACTGTTTTATGGTGAACCTCAAAGAAAAACCATCTCGATTAGGTAATATTTTTTCGTCAATGTTTTCCGAGACACAAAGTCATTACTTTCAGACTCTTCGCTTTTGGCCTATGAACTTTTTTTCGGTATATTCTTTGTTGTGCGCAAAAGCTGCTATTCCTATGGGAAAATTAAAATCTGTGGAAATAAAAACGCCATTGCGGAAAAGGTTTTCTTGAAAAAAATAAAGATATATATATATATATATATATATATATATATATATATTGTTATGTATTGATTTACGTTTGATTATTATATCCAGCAGCAATCTACATTAACATCGGCATAATATATGTCAGCAACCGTTGTATTTTTTGCTAATGATATAATGATGTCTATTTACTTGGCGTATAACATTCTAAGGAGATAGAATTGAATAATATTTATATATTTTCATTTACCTCGAATCACTTTAATTTTCCTAATCAGATAATTTTATTGAAAATCCCTTGTTTTCAGCGTTGATAGGATATAAAAATTCACAACACATTCCTTAACATATTAGGCGAAAGCCAAATTCTTTTCCAGATTAAAATAATTAAAACGGTTGTATGCAAGTGTACAAAGCCTATGAGAAACTGCTATTTATTTTTTATTCATCAACAAAATGAAATGAAAATTTATATTTTTATTTCAATATAGATCTCTATATTTTATGATATATTATTAAAAAATATATATTTCAATATATATAGAGAAAAAAAATATCTTCCTCGCGTGGGTAACGCGTGTCTGACTCAGAACAGGTTTTAGTGTCAATATTAACAAGATTAACTTACAAGTTTTTTCTATGATAAATTATAATATAAATATGTAGTGATGTTATAGGCTATAAATTATTTGTGACATCTTATGTATTTTTAAATGCGAATAATAACATTCATACAAAAATATTTTAATTATAAACACAAATCAAACATTCTTAACTTCTGAAGATACGAAGTTGTTTATTCGTAAATCTGTCTGATGAATATATTCATTCATAATTTTACCACATTTATATAAATATTAACAAATATTTCTGTGTACTAATGTGAACATTTTGAACAAGTTATCTTTTATTACGCCGAAATGAGCTAAATTACTATAGTAAATTGAACAGCAATTTTACAAATATAGTCATTGTAAATTACAATGACTATTATATTTACTTGTATATCTGAATAATTACAATTTGTAATTATTCAGAAATTATTTGCAAAGTTCAATTCATCAATAAACATTTTTTATGTGCTATAACTTACAGTTGCGCTTTTATAAAATACTAAAAATTGACTTTAAATTTTTTTTTGTAATTAAATTTTGTAACACATCTTTACTTAAGCTTACGTTTTTTATTGAAGCATAATTTAGTGAACCTGTAATAGAAGTAAGTGTCAATATAGTACATGACCTATTTTACATTTTTTATATAATTTTCAACTCTACGTAAGCTTACATTTCATTAATGTGCTAAATAAATATTTCATTTTTATTGCATTTAATTTTGCTTCATTTTTGTGTTTTGTCTCTTTTAATTTTTCGATTTGTTTATTTAAATTTTATATAGTTGATTGTATTTACTTTGGAGTAAATTGCTGAACGGATTACGCACAGTATTGCAATCATACAAAAGTTCGTTATATTAATTTGTTTTATTTTTGCGAATGGACTAATATTTACGAATAAAATGTACACAAACATGCCCATGTATATATATTAGGGTAGTTCTTAATATGGATATTTTCGAATTTCCTTGCTCCCAAGGTCTCAAATGGTTCCAAATTGATAAAAAACAATTATCTGAAAATTTTAGCTATTAATATTGTCTTTTAGATACAGCGCAATTCAATCAAAGTTTTGTATGGAAATAGCGTGAAAGTTTTTTCGAAATTTGTAAAAATAGAAATATGTGCGCTGTTCGACATACATGTCACTAGTCAAAAGGTTATTCGAGTGGCCCACTTCAACCTGTGGCTCACGGCTGTCCACCGCACCCTACATAATTATCAAAAGTAATTTTATAAAATAATTCCTTTGTCACTTTATCATATTACCGCGTAGACAAGGCATTACGTAACGAGTTTAGTGTATGAATTATGTAATTTTTCTCATCATTGCTTACGAATAATTAACTAAATAAATATATAAATAAGCCTTTCAGTCTCTCAGGTTTCCACTGAACCCAGGTTGAATATCTCTGCTCTGTATTCTCAGTTGCTATAAAATTCATAACTCGCTCTACCTCTGGCGAAGTCGCTCTCTAAGCTTCCAGCTGGCCTTGGCAAGGTCGCTCGATCGCGCCGTAGTGTGAGCCGCGTTAATACATAAACGGACCAACACCTTGGTAACCACAAAATGTCGTTGCAAGGTGAACAATTTAAATCGGTTCTTCATCATTCTCTCTTGTATCCGTTACGTCAGTACGATTTCATCATTGTTATTGGTTCACGCAACTTTCGAGATGCATTCCTATTTTGGAATTGGAGATTCAGAGATGGATGGGAGAAGATCGTGCTTGATCATATCGTATAAGTCCAGCGGTGGCGTAATCAGTTTGGACCAACTAGTTTTGGGTTCGCTGTCAAATTTCCATTTGAAGTCATAGATCCCAAAATGATCTCAAGAGAAAATCACCTCTCGCAGGTATAGATGCATATAAATCATAAGAATATTAACAAGTACTTAGAGAATAGTGAATTAGTCACAATCGAAAAGGACAGCTACTGGACTGCCATCCATTCAAATAGCCATATATAATCACGTCAAAACAATTACTGAATGTCCTAGTATGATAGATTGTAATTAAAAGTATAACAAAAAAAAAATTAATCGTATGATCATATACAAAGTATAGACAAGTTGTAAAATACTGTTTTGGAAACATTTTTTGTCTGACAGTACAAATAACACTTCCAGTTAACACGGAAATCAAAATATTCAAACACTACTTTAATATGAAATATTATTCTATTATCATGGGGTTTATTAAATTTATATTAATATTTATATGCATTTCGAAATACTATTTTATAATGGTGTAAATTCTAAAAAAATTATAGTTATAAAAATTCTCCAGTAGAAATGAATCGTAGTGCGATATTCGTTTTTATGTGGGCCCAATATAGTTTATCAATATTGCGCCAATATCATTGTGTTAACTTTTTCCCATATAGTACCCATATTAAAAACCAACATGAGCCCAATATAGGCTCGATATTGACAAACAATATTTACCTCACATTCCAAACCAATATAGCCCATATTGGGCCTCAATATATATAAACTTTTTTTATTATTTTTATTTTATTATTTTGAAAACATTTAGTTTATTTTTTGACACGTGGCTTGATTGGAACGTCCAGTAGTTGTGAACGTCTTATCCTGGTTGTGACATATTATGACTGTATTTAACTATTTTATATGCCAACGAAAGGTGATTTTTTCTTGATATTATCTCTGAGATCTATAAAAATATTTAACAAAATGATATCAATTTATTACCACTCGGACAACGTGGTTTCATCGCCTACCTATGAATCTTATGAAATATATTGCATGATGATTTATTTGTTAACATAAATACATCGTAGATGGGATGCTATTTATGGTTTTGCTAGGTTCTTGCATATAGAATGAATGAAAATATCGACCCTGCACCAGAAAGCATGCTTTAAAGCTGATAATACGAGTGAGTGATTGTTTTCGTGAAATGCCGGAGGTGTAGCGTGGTTTTTTACTCGTTGCATATCACTTTTACGTGTGCCACGGCATTAGTGGGGCAGCCGAGGATTTTTAGAGGAATTAAATATTAAACACGGAATCATGCTTACAATTGCAAATATATTTTTATTATTTGCTTTAATAGTAGTATCTGTGTTGTACCCGAGGGCAATTCCATGGTGGCTGAGCACCACATATCACTTGGATATTATTTGCATAATATATATTTTATATGTCTCAGTTTGACAGGAATATGAACAAGATAGAGAAAATATTTATGCATACATTTCATTTTTATTGACATGTGTGACGATTACCACTTGAATTTATTTATTTTCCCGTTTTATAGCACATTCAAATGTGCAATTCTAATTTATTTATCTAATTTTTTTTTCAATATTTTTTTTGTTGTGTAATGTAGGGTAAGAATTGTGATTTCAACATCGCTATCTATATTTCCAGGCTGACTGGAAAGAACATATTGACGCAAAATTAAAAACTCTAAGAATTCAAACAGCTAAACTATACTGAATTCTGCGCGCAAGTCAACTCTCGATCATAAACTATTAACTTACAAAGTTGTGCTAAAATCTGTATGGACCTATGGCATCCAACTGTGGGGCTCCAAATCAAACATTGTGTTACTGCAGCGTGCTTAGTCTAAAATTTGGAGACAGATAAATATAGATTAATATAGATTTTATAGATAGCGTGCTAAAGTTAACTAAACAGTGTTCAACTGTTCCTAAAACTGGAAGATCATACAAATTCTATAGTTGTTCTGCAACTAATTTGATTAAATTCATCGTTATTTATGAAAATAGAAGCAGTTTCGTTTCATTTCTGGTTTCTCAGAGTAAAAGAAGTAAGTCTGCGTTTAAGTAGTAGCTGGAACAAACCCTGTAAAAGTGAGAAGTGATTCACTCTACATTTCCTGGGGTGCAATTTTGGTGAAACTTTGTATTGTGGTCTAGCGAGCTAGTAGTAGCTGGAACAAACTTTGTAAAGGTGAGAAGTGGTTCAGGTGCATAAATTATTATTATTACTATTTAGTGTCTCCCTTTCCTCCATCAGCCATCCGTCTATGGCCTGTTTACTTGTTATCAAGCGTGTCATTATTCATCTCGGTGCTTTGCTCAGTGCAGTGTTTATCCGCCGGAGGTGTTGCGAATTATTTATTGCGGTGCGGACGTTGCCGCGATTAAATAAAATTTTAAAATATGCAAATTGTACAAGTTTTGTCATGGTTTTAACATGATTTTGCTGATAGCGCTTTCCTGACCGATTATTAAATGTCACACGTAAATTTTGTCATATTAATTCTATATTTATATTTTAACTTCATGTATAACGATGTACAAGATTGATACATTTACAAGCATAATAAATTAATATACATTTTGTACAGAATGGTAAATTGTCGCAGCTGAAGGATGAATGATATAATAATGTAATAAAAGAGAAAAATTATCAGTTCAGCTTTAGTTAACACTGGCAAAAATAAATGATGCATAATATTTTTGTGAGATAAAATAGAAAATGCAGATTTGCAACATTTTTATGGTACAGGAATGTAGGTGCAAGGCTGCCTTTTCATATAAAACTAGTTTTCTGGTTTTCTTATATTGCAAATTCATCTTTTGTATCTTAATGAATTTATTCTATCATTCCTTTTAAAGACAATTATTTTTATCTGTTAATGTAGGCTAGCACCAACTAGTCGCCGGTTCGCTGGTTCGATCTTTAATTCGAGCTTTAATGTCAAATTCTATTTGAGGTTATAAAGATTGTTGCCATTCATTCAAAAAGCTAAGAGTACAATAGTGAAGAAGAAATAATAATAATAAAAAAGTATCTAAATGAGATCAGTGAAATTAGTGCTTCAGTTTGGTGGATTGGCTAACTAAGTCCTTTGATGAAAGTCGTTTGGATGGAAGTCGTTTGGATGGGAATCGTTTGGATGCAAATCGTTTGGATGGTAGTCGTTTGGGTGGTAGTCGTTTGGATGGTAGTCGTTTAGATGGAAGTCGTTTGGATGGACGTCGTTTGGATGGACGTTTTTGGATGAACATTGTTTAGATGGACGCCGTTTTGTATGATTAGATACTTCAAATGAGTAAAGGGGTATGCATGTGAAACAACTAAGGAGCTTGGTATATGAATGAATCTTAGATATGTGCATGAAGTATCTGAATGATATAAGAGAACGAATAATACAGACATTTAATCGTTGCGCGAAATAGAAAAAATATGAGAAATTTATTAAGTAAATTTTAAGTAGAGATAATAGAGATACGAGCTTTAATACCTTTGCGTAGTCTTCAGAATTTATAATTTATTTTTGTTATTTTACGAAATGCTTTAATGCGATCTATTTACTCTCTTTCATGTATATGAAATTTCTCTAATTGTTCAAAATACTTTAAGCATACAAAATTTTAATGAATAAACTTTCTAAATTAATTCGGTTCCGTATAGCAAAATAAATAAGTCCACCGAAAAATGATACATCAATATTTACATTATACTCATACATTTTCTAAGAACAGTCTGTATATTTTTTTTTAATTTAATTTATTATGAAAGTATATTGTAAAATTTTCTACAAAAATTTTAATTAATGAATTTTAATCTATTGGAAGTTGAATTGATAATAATTCATTAATGTTAATGTCAGTTGTCTCAGGCGAAGTAATATAGCGATTGTTCCAAGTTCTTGCAACATATTCAAAGAACTGCATTGTTACAGAACATTTGTTATTTTCTTACAATTATATTCATTGTCGGACTTACTTGGACTTTTTCAACATTCCTCATCTATTATGTCATCGTATGTGAACTACTGGTTGCATAATGTTCAATTACAAGCGCTCCTGGGCTTTGATTTCTAAAAAAAAAGTTTTTCACATACTCTGACCAACATGAGAAACTCTTGAAGAATTGTTCTAAGGAACACAAAAATGATAAAAAATAAAATGATAAAGTGATATATGAAAAGTGCTTCAGTTATACTATGGAACTCTGGACTAACTTATATTTTATTCTATGTAAACTAGATATCGCGTTGTATTAGAACGGTGCTATAAGAAACTTAGAATTTGTACAAATAACAGCGTTTGTACCGCGTTATATGGATATCAGTAAATTCATAACATAGGATGAAGTATAAATTGTTCTTATTGAATGGAAGAGGTTATATAACAGATATGATAAAAATCCACATGTTTGCCATAGCAAACTACCTCTTTCGTGAAATGGAGATGAAATAAGGGTCTTATACAAATAAATTGTTATAAGTTATTTTGTCATATAGTTAGCATTGTTAGCAACATCTTCATTACTCCGACAAAAAATAAGTACCGTCATGAGTTTTCGAGAGATTTTAAAATTCACAGTATGTCTGTTTCCCGAAATATGAACGGTACACGGTTCGTAAAAACACTCGAGATTTCGAATACGTGATATAAATATATAATTAAGATCCAGTTTGAAAAAAAAACATTCTATACATGCGTTATAGATATTGCACAGCGAATTCTTTGACTTATGTAAACACGTGCAGATACGCGTTCGCAGTTCATACTTGTCTCTCGACTTATAAACAATCGCCACAGGAGGAGCGAACTATTTGGAGCACTTTTACTGATAATCAGTGTTAATTGGGTATTAATTATCACCGAATAATTAAACGTTTATCTCAAGATTAGTATTTTATTTTGTTATTGCGAAACGTTGACAAATTTCGTTTTCTGTAATACACTTTTGATAGATAAGTACTACAGTTTATCTTACAATTACAATTAGTGTGAGTTTGTTGTTTTAATAGAATTACAATTAGTTAATAGAAATATTTGTATTTATGCAAGTTCATCCGTTGATAAGACAACACTTATCAAGTTAGCTATTAAATGTATGTCACAAAATTTCTAGGTATAATAGCAATGAATTCAATAAATAACAAGGCATTAGTTTATACGTTGCATATTTTGCACATATAACTTGAAATAACGTATATTTATTTATCAATGCCTAAATTTATCTAATTATTCTGTTTTTAACATATCCAATAAAATTTTAAAATAGTCTAATGATTGAAATAAGGTCATAAGAATGTAGAGATTTGTGTGGGATTGAAAAAAGCTAAAGTTGTTTATTTTATATTGATATATTGTTTTTATATTCGAGGCACTAAAATCTATGACTAAAATACGTATATAATATCTTTCCAAAGTATGTAATTTTTTGCAAAGTATTTAAAGTTATACATTTATATTTAGTTCATTCGCGAATCATAAAATAGAATTACATATTTGTTTGTAATCAATCATGAAATATTTTATGTTTGTGACTCATGAAATTTTTTTATTAATATTTACGTCTGGAAAATGATTTGTTGTAATTACTACTGATTGACTGATTTGATTATTTTTATTTGAGTAATTTATTACGTAGTATGAAATTTGAGAAGCAAACTTAGGTATTTAAATATGATTGACGTTTTAAATTTCATATTATTTCAGTTATAAAATGCAATTTTTTTTTTATATAATTATTTTATCTATTTTTTTAAATAATAATTCATCATTATCATTGCTCATAAAAAAATAATCTTTTGAACAACAATGAATATTCATATATATTTATTTGTATAATAAAGGCGAAACATCATTTTCTAGCTTAAAAGCAAAA
>NW_020539599.1:0-26673 GCF_003426905.1 Ctenocephalides felis
TTACAATCACAATTGAATTGGACAACAATCTTCACGAACCTTGAATAATTTATAAAGTATTGAAATATCTTCGTTTGCCAATAGATTATAGCATTTTATACACGGTTACGATTTGCGTACAAATTAAAAACAATCCTCTTGATTTGAAACCTTAAGCGAATATTATTTTATTGTGATGTCACTTCCTCTCTTCGACTAAACTAAACGGTAGTTTTATACCATTTGATCCATGATTAAGAAATCCGTACAAATTGGAAACTATGTTTCTGATTAATTATGCATGGCGATGAAGATCTACAAGCTAATACTATTTATTGTGATTGCACATTTTCTAAATATCTCAAATTATTAATGTGTCAAAATTACTTCTGTGACTGAATTATAGATATCATTTATTTAACATTCGGTAATGATATTCGAAGAAAAATAATCTAGTAGCCAAATAGATCCAAATTAAATAAAAAAATTTGAAGTATGAAGTATGAAGTATTCATACTTTGCATCCGCTTCAAATTTTGAAAATTTGGTTAATAATGTAAACCCAGGGCGGTTTTCTTTCTATTTGGGTTGAAAATACTAGTTTGAGTAGTTCACAATCATAAACATAAATGTCCTGACTGAATTAGAACTAACTTCTATTTGGATTTTCAAATAGTTTGGCACAGTAAAGCATCGAATCATTGAAATCAACAATGATCATTATAAATCAATTTCCTCCTTTTTCATTGTCATGTGTGATTTTTCAAAAAAATAGACCAAGAAAATTGTAGTGTAAATGAATCATAATTACTGACACTATCGAAATCAAAATTGTATATGAAATACCGTGTATTATACACTAAATCCTCGTGGTAATGCATTTGTCTCATCAAAGTTAATTCCTTCCATGACATGTTATATGCTCATGTTATTTTACGTAAGAGCAAACCTATGCTCTATTCAAATATTCATATCGTCTGTCATATTGAAATGAGTAAATTATAGTAAATATTAATCATATTTGCTTACTATCTTGTTTCACTTCTAAAATACTTAATTGTTTGGGTTCCAATAGATTCGCAATTTCGTATTATATTATCGTTAGTTATTGTTGAACCTCAATAACAGTGCTTTTTACTTCAATTCAGTCATTATCTCTCGTTTCATGTACGTGATAATTTTTCATTTCATTTATAATACTCCTATTACCATAATCTATCATCTTAAACATTCCTATAATTTTCTGTATTATTAATTTTCTTTTCTTTTCTTAATTATTTTTTTTATTTCCAATTTGTTTTGTTAGCATTCAACAAATAAAGTTCTTCTTCGTGACTGCTAAATATTTTTAACTATTTTACATATTCAAACACTAAATCACACATTATTTAGTTTTATTATCATTGATTTCGAAAAAAATCACAATTCAAGAAAACTACCGACAAATTTACAATAAATTACATATACTGATACTAACGCGTTTGATTTTTTAGATTATTTTTGCTTAACAAGATTTAACTCATGAGCAAATAAAATTATATGTAATATAGTAGCACACGTAACTAAACAACTCTATCATTCGGACGATTTAAAAGATAATTTTAAAAAATGTCACATTCTAACAATTTTCTAGATTTACTAAAACACGAGTTATGCTTTTTATGTAGTGGATTGGCATGCAACACTCTACCAAATAGAAATAAGAAATTTGAATATGAGAATATTTGAATATTCTTTAAATTCAAGATGTATAACTTGATGTTGCATTCTATAATACTAGTATTCTATTGATATGTTTTGGATTTTGAGTTCTCTACATGGTGCACCACTAGTACTACAACCTGGTAATACTTTAATTGCAAGTATTACCTTGATAAGATTTCCATTATTCCAAAAATTGATATAAGACAAATAATGAAATTGTTCGCGCCAAACACGCAGCCTACATAGGATGTCGTAATTTACGATAAGGAGAATAAATGTGGTCATATACCTTGTTCGTGGGCTCTCAATGCCCAGGAAACAACCTATTTCTCCATTGAAGGTTCATAAGGGTGTAAGCCCCTTCCTGATACTGTGAAATACAAAAATTGTCACGGGGAGATGTGTAGCTACATCTTCAAATTATAAACTAATAAAAGTATATGAAGCGAGGGCAGAGTTCACATCCTGTGTTGATAGTGAACAGGAGAAAAACGAACAAATAGAGGTTGGCCCCAATATAGAGAAAGGTACATTATTTAATATCTTTATATCATATCATTCAACAAAAAATCATGTTAATATTTATTGCAGAACTGATATGTGAAATAGAACATGGAGAAGTAGAGGAGAGCCCCAATATGGAGATGGGTACATTATTTAAAATTTATATATTTAAACTATTTATTAAAATCTTTTAATTTCCAATAAAAAAATTCATTCGTCTCAATAGATATGTCGCAGAGGAGGTGCAAAGAATTAATAAACAAAATACAAATTTACGGGACAAATTTCAGCAGGGCATCAAATGTGCTGAAAAATTCTCTTGTATTCCAGCAACGTTAAATTTAAGGGCAAGTCTTAAATGCCAATTGAGAGATCATACAAAAAACCGAATGGAAGAAAGTTCACATTTGAAGATAAAATTCTCGCATTGACATTTTATAAAAATGTCGCCAAAGGGCTGCTATTTCTGGAGGCAAATATTTATATTGCCGAGTCTTCGAACTTTTAGAAATTTACTGTCGCATATCCCATTACATGTTGGAATTAACGATAAGCTTTTCCAATCATTAGAAGCTGGTATCTCTCGCAAAAGAGATATTTGCAGCAAATATTGTATATTAATGTTCGACGAGAAATCTTTATCTTCTGATTTATCATATGACAAATGGCAGGAAGCTTTTACTTGCAGATCATGCAGTAGTTTTTATGTTGAAGCAAATTAAAGATCGATGGAAGCAGTCTGTTTTTCTTCTGCTTTTTACTTTTCAGTTGGTGGAGAGTCAATAGTTCAGATTTAAAAAGACTCATTGTTGATATCTCTCGAAAAATATTTAGTATTGATTTAGAAATTTAGCCACAGTTTGCGACCAATACTCCGCAAACTGTAAAGCTATTAATATGTTATTGACCGTACACGATTATAAAACTAGAGACTGGAACGAAGTGAGTTTTGAAATTGATGGGCACGAAATAATTCCGTTGTTTGACCCACCGCATTTATTACAATGCATGCGCAATAATTTTGCAAAATATAACGTAAAGTTTACTTACTTAGACTAGAAGGAATATGAGCCTTCCTGGTAAGATATTGTAAGCTAGTATGACTATGATGCAAATTGCAGATTGTTCCGGAGATGTTCTTCATTAACTGAACATCATCTCGATTAAAATAAGATGAAGCGGATGAAATTCAGCCTTGCAGCTCAAGTTTTTTCCCAACGCAATGAGGATGGTCTACAGAACTCCGGTTACTTGGAAGCCAATGGAAGTTCTACCACATTTGGAACTGGAGAATTCTTGATTTTTGTGGACTGTTTATTGGAGAGCGTGAATGGATTGACTAAATTGCCAGTACGAGGTAAATTATTTCGTTGTGCTGTTTCTAATCAATCACAGCATATAAAATTTTGGCATAAAGCTAAGAAAGTGTTAAATTCAATACAGTTTATAAAGATAAAAATTTATAAGAGAGTATTAATCCCGCGTACGAGAAATTTTAATCAAGACCCGCTAGAAAACTTTTTTGATTGTATAAGAAGTCAATGTTATTCTAATATAAATCCTAGTTGCCATAATTTTGTTTCCGCTTTCAGAACATTGTTAATAATTTATCATCGCGTCACTCACCTTCATCGAATTGCGAGATGGATATACAAATGGATTACTAACTACTTTTCGAGAATTTTTAAATAATGATTTCTCAGAAGTGAAAAGCTATATATTTTAAAATATTTCATACTAAAATAATCAACAATTATAAAATGTTATTATTTTACTTAAACAGTATAGAATTTTAAAAATTTCACGTTAGCTAATTGATTTGCATGATATTATCAAATTTAGGTAATAAATATTTGTTTCAGAGACCGTATATCAATTTAATGAATTCATTTTTTCTTCATATGGAAGCAAATTTCATAAAAATTCGGGAAACAAGTATCAATTTAAAAATTTTATTAAAACAATTATTAAAAATTAAACAATCGACAGAATAAGTGTAATGAAATAATATAAATATTTGCTCGTAATATATAAAGATTCTTTTAATCGTCGAATCTGTTTAATAAGTCACATATTGTTTTATACGTTTTATTGCAGCAGAATTTAATATTTTAGAAATCATTTTCAAATTTTTTTTTAAATATTTTTTGGATTTGTATTGCTCGATCGGAGTAGAAAATATGGTTTCTTATTTTGTAGAATCGGTGTAGAAATAAAAATAGTTTTTTTGTAAAATATGCTTTCCGAAATTATTAATCATATGTTATAATATATCTACTTATATTTTTAACTTTGTCTTTTATATAGTTCTATGCATAGACATATTAAATATAGGAAATACGAACACAATATTAGCTGCAGTTATATTTAAATTGTTATTATTAAATATCATTAAAAAAATTACTAGCTTCGAGAAAACAAGTTAGTCAAATAGTTCACTGGCGCTCCTACTATTACAGCTCCACTTGCACGCACTTACACATATAAAGAAACTCTATTGACCATATTCAAAATCGTGGAAAGCGCCTTCAACTAGATGAAAAAAGTTATAAAAGGCCCAAATGCAATTTGGAGGCGTGAGTTGTATAACATTTGTTGAGTTGAGAATATCTAAATAAAAGTTCGGTTACTTGAGTGAAAGCAAAATATAGAATGAATTTCATACAAGGTATTTTTTTATTTATATATATATATATATATATATATATATATTATTATTATAGCTTATTATTGTTTGGCTTTGGTCTCGGATACACGAGTACTTTTATTTTCCCACGTAACTCACATCACACACGTAACTCAGTCTCCAAACTAACAACATGTTCGTTTGGAATAAGCTTTTTTATAATAAAACATATTATTTATTTTAATTTTACAATTTTCAAAATTTTCATAACTTGATGTCTTTTCAATTTTTTATTTCATATTTATTTTTTCGTTACAATTTTGTGTTGTTTCTTTGTGTTATTTTTTTTTTAAAAAAAAAATAATAAAATTTATTTGTATGCACTGAAGATGGGTCAAATCTAGACCCGAAACGTATGTTCCCTTAATAAAAACATTTTTCAATAAAACTGTTTTTTAATTATTGGATGGATGCCCAAGAAACAATTTTATCATATTATTTCACCATCTGAAGAAAAACCTCTCGCTTTATATATATATATATATATATATATATATATATATATATATATATATATATATATATTGAATAGATTTGAATTTATTATATCGGTTATTACCGGGCCGGCCTGTAGTGTGCAAATTCAATTACAGATACAATGGAATAAAAAAAAATTACTAATGCTATTCAAAGATTTAGAAGCGTGGGTGAAATCCCGCGCAGTGAAATATTAATTATTTTTACGGATTTGGAGAAGAAATCAAATTGGGAGAAGAGAATTGTGTAAGTAATTTATTTAAATCTACTTTTTTATTCTTTAGGACATGTGCATAATTAAAAAAATGTTATATTTATAGTTTGGATGCTACATCCAAGAGGCCGACCAGAATAGGAGAGGTCTTTTAGACCAAATCTTTTCTTAAACATACCGTTGAGCTGTGTGCCGTGTCTGCAGCAAATTATGATATATATTTCTTCTATATTATAGCATATACATACATACTTATACATATATATATATATATATATATATATATATATATATATATATATATATATACGAGGTGTGTTCAAAAAGTACCCAGAATTTTTAAATTTCGCGGGTCTGGAGTGTCTGATTGTCAATTTTTTTTTTTTATTGTGTTGGTATACATGCCCCTAAAGTATGATGAAATTTTCAGCTATATTCACTGTTTACTTTGTCTGTGGTAGTCGCTAAGGTTCGACGTGTTTTTCTGAGCTCGGCGATTTTTACAATGGAGGAATTGAAAAGTCAAAGAATTTGTATTAAATTTTGCGTAAAAAATGAAATAAAGTGTAACAAAGTGTGTGAAATGTTACAAAAAGCCTATGGTGAGTCTGCTATGAAAAAAAACAAGTGTTTACGAGTGGTATAAGCGTTTCCAAGATGGCCGCGAAGACGTTGAAGATGACGAACGCTCCGGTCGACCCAGCACGTCAACAAACGATGAAAATGTGAAAGAAGTGGAAAAAATGGTTATGAATGATCGCCGAATCACAATTAGAGAAGTTGCTGATGAAGTTGGCATATCAATTGGCTCATGTCATAACATTTTTTCAAATGTTTTGGGCATAAAACGAGTGGCAGCAAAATTCATTCCAAAACTGCTAAATTTTGACCAAAAAAGCAATCGCATGAACATCGCTCAAGAGCTGTTAAATGACGTCAACAACGATCCAAGTTTGCTTGAAAGGGTCATAACTGGTGATGAAACATGGGTGTACGGTTATGATGTCGAAACCAAAGCCCAATCGTCCCAATGGAAGAGCCCAGGTGAGCCAAGACCGAAAAAAGCACGTCAAGTTCGATCGAATGTCAAGGTTTTGCTTACTGTTTTCTTTGATTATAACGGCATAGTGCATCAAGAGTTCTTACCACAAGGTCGTACGGTTAATAAGGAGTATTACCTTGAAGTGATGCGACGTTTGCGTGAAGCAATCCGAAAAAAACGCTCCGATTTATGGAAAAACAATTCATGGCTGTTGCACCACGATAACGCACCTGCTCACTCGTCGTTGCTTGTTCGTAATTTTATGGCCAAAAACAATACCGTAGTCATGCCCCAACCTCCATATTCACCAGATATGGCTCCGTGTGACTTTTTCCTATTCCCAAAGTTGAAGAGGCCCATGAAAGGACGGCGGTTTTCCTCGATTGAAGAAATAAAGGCCGAATCGCTGAGAGTGCTCAAGGACATATCAAAAAGTGAATATCAAGGGTGCTTCGAAAATTGGAAAAAACGCTGGCATAAGTGTATTATATCTGGGGGGGACTACTTTGAAGGGGACCACATTAATGTAGACGAATAAATAAATATTTTTTTGAAAAAACGAAAATTCCGGGTACTTTTTGAACAGACCTCGTATATATATATATATATATATATATATATATATATATATATATATATATATATATATAAAGGTGATATATTATTTCAAAATCGCGTAAAAACTAAAGTCAAATTGGACCTTTGTGCCTTGTCCTGCTCTACATATATACTTTTTATTAAATTTACTTTAATTCATCGAATGTTACTCGAAACTTTTCAAAAAGCAGGTCAGAGAAGAAATACTTAATTCATTTTCTATCTATCCTCGCAGAAATTTGAAAATTTTGTATAAGCTCAGTAATATTATTTACAATTATACACAAAATCCATTATTACCATATTTTTATAACAGAGTATGACATGAATGCTGTCGGAATTATCTTCAAGAAAATTCAAATAAATTTGCTCCCGGACAACAGAATTATATCACTTATGCCGGTAGACTATGACAATAGTGATGATGTGGGGCTCTTCTTTCATGAAGTTTTTAAGGAGAGGGAAATCCGTATATATTATCATAAGGTTATATTATATGAATACATTGATTGATATATTGAACAATCAGTTATTATAATATTAATAATTATTATTTTAGTCCGATGAAGCAAGTTGGGGGCCCACCGGTCCAGCTTCTACTTCTAGCGAAAGCAGCGTAGACGAAAGCGGCAAAGACCGAGGCAGGAATGAAAATAGCAGCGGCCAGGAAAAAGAAGGCCAAAACCGTGGCAGCAAAAACAATGGCAGCGGCCGGGGTAACTTCTACCGTGGCCGCGGTGACTATCGCAGCGGTCGGCGTGGCGGCGATAACCATCGCGGCGGTCGTCGTGGCAGCAGCGGCGGCAGAGGCTACCATCGCGGCGGCAGGAGTTACGATTGCGCCATATATATTTATTAAATAAGATATTTTGTTTTAATTAATCTTCATAATATATAATATATAATTTAAGCACTATAATGCAATATAATTATAGATAATTTATATGTGTTTGAGAAAATTTTATTGAAAATCCCAATGCTTAGATTAAATTAGAAGCGTTAACTTTATTTTCGAGATAAATAATTGAACTAATTCTGTCTAAATATTAGAATTTAAAATGCGGTTGATTAAGTCAATTATTTCATCTATCGGAAAGTTCATGCAACTTGCCTTAAGGGGTTAACCACTGTAGTAGCCAAAAAAAAATGTATGTTTTTTTTCGAGCGGAAGGAAAAGTAATAAAATAACGATATTGAAGATAGTTATTTATTGCACTTTAAAGTAACAAAATAAAATGTAATTGTAAAAGAATTAAAAACAGCGGTACCACAGCTATTTCGGCGAGCCGCGTCAAATTGGAAGCGCTCCGCGGCATGCAAAATAACTACTACAATTATTTTTTAATAAAGTTTATTTAAATATACTATTTGAAACCACATTTTAAAGTAAACATCATAGCGGATTTAAATGATAATAATAATATATATTTTATAGGGTTTTGCAGATGCGGAAGTACCCTGAAATGTGTAATACATCAATTAGGTTCTTCAATTAATTTAAATGGCAAATTAAATGAAGGTACTGGAAAATCCGGCAAGAGATATTTGAGAAACCCTATTAGAAAAATAATTGGCGAAGAGTTGCAAAAAAAACCTGTCCACATATATCGGACAGAGAAAGCAGAGGAGCTGATGGTAGAAGGTGATCCTGAGCCTACTCATTTATACAATCCATCCACTCTGCATGTAGCCAAGAGCGAAGTTACCAAATTTAGTTTTGTACATCCGGATCCGATGTTAGCATTATCGATATTGAAGTCGAACTTACATAATATTGGCTTAGACCCAGTATTTGTCCATTACTGGACCAATCTTCAACTTAATGTTTACAAAAAATATTCAAAGCAGAGTAATACCTGCATACATATAGATGCGACAGGTAATGTAATAAAAAAAATTACTCAAACCTGATGGTTCACCTTGTAGAAAAATATTTTTGTAGCATTGCGTTGTTCACTGCCAGAATGGACAATTTCCTGTGAGCCAAATGCTCAGCGAGGCTCATAATGTGAATAATATTGTGATTATATGTGAATAATTGGGTGCGTTTGGGTGCCTTGGCACCCAAAGAAGTGGTTTGTGACGCCTCTCGAGCATTGTTGATCGCAATTGCGCGAGCATTTACAGGTCACCTTAATATAGAAGACTACGCAGATAGTTTTAAAAATTCTATTCCCAAGTGCTTTATCAGGATCGATGTCGCCCACTTTAATAAAAAATATGCTGTGTTTTGTAAAACATCAACAAGCGCGTTAAAATATTTTATTTAGGGGCAATTGGACAATTGATAGTATGTAGAAATATTAAAGATGCGTTAAAAGTGATATTTTAACGTCGATTTTTACAATTGCGTTGTCTGAAACAGATGGAAATTTAGAAAGCGGAACTGAGACCTCTTGCGATGAGCAAAGAAGAAAAACTATTAAAATTATTTACTAACACTGATTTTGAAAATATTGAAAATTTAGAAATTGATGAACAATGCACAGAAGAAAATGTGCTCTTAGATAATGAATGGAGCACTTGGGGTAGATCCATCTTTTCGAATGTCAAATTAATAGTTGAGGCTAATTTGGGTAATAGAGTGAATGCACATTACTGTCCTGAATTGGTCGAACAACTGTTAAAAGATGTAAAACTGCTTACCCTCTGGAGTAATATGTTCAGGGATAAGATTGGTTATGGTCGTGTACCGACTACAAGTGCTCCTGTAGAAGGAGAATTTAAAAAATTAAAATCATTAATATTAAAAATTCGCATATGCCTTCGCATATGCATTCGCATATGTCTTCTATTCATATTTATCTTGTTAAATTGATTTAATAAACTGTTTACGACTTGCAGGCAATCGCGTTGGGCATTTGGTACTCCTCCTCTTGGAAGCATGGTGGGTAAAATGAAGCGAGCACTCGGAAGCAATTCTTTAATAATGCTCACACATTTAATAATTCCTTCATAAATTTCGTGCGGTTTGCTATGTTTCGTGTTGTTTGTTCCTGCCAATATAACCACAATTTTAGTTTTCAGATTTGATATTTCGCCGTTTTTTAAACGATAAAGAACATTTTCCACTTTATCGCCTCCAATTCCAAAATTTGCAGTTTGAAATGTTTGAAACTTGTCCCAACTGGGATGCCTCTCCAAGTTTGCTATAAGGGAGTTTCCTGTGAGGATAATATTGTGGTAATTCTTCGCCAATTTTAAATTATTTAAATGTTTTTGACGCCACGTGTCACTTGCCCTTGCAGTAGGGATGGCGCATTTGTTAACATTTCCCCACTTATAGTGAATAACGGACAATCGCACATCTTGTTAAACGGTATGAAAATTGTCGCGTGAATAATAATATTTTTCGTAGATTGCTGTATTTTTGTTTAAAGAAGAAATTAATTGGATTTAATATAAGTAGATGCAGATAACCACAAATAGTTTTGGTTATAATAAAAAATTTCGTCTACGCTTTGGCCCGCTATTCTCAATTGATTATGAAAATTGAAAAACTGTTCGAAAGATATTTGTTCGAAATGATACTGATTAGTTTTATATTACTGTGATTAATGCAATTACATGATTTCCTTCAAAAGACTTGATGTTTGTTCACGTTTATAATCTTTTAATATGTACCCGAACATCCGCTGTATTAAATTCATAGCCCAACAATAAGCGATTATGTTTGTATTAATAGATCCTTTTTGAGGCCAAACTTCTGAGGTTTTTCCAAGATTATCGGGCAATCGCACATCTTGTTAAACGGTATGAAAATTGTCGCGTGAATAATAATATTTTTCGTAAATTGCTGTATTTTTGTTTAAAGAAGAAATTAATTGAATTTAATATAAGTAGGTGCAGATAACCACAAATAGTTTTGATTATAATAAAAATTTTAGTCCACGTTTTGGCCCGCTATTCTCAATCGATTTTGAACATTCAAAAAATGTTCGAAAGATATTTGTTGGAAATGATACTGATAAGTTTTATATTACGGTCTTACAACAGGTAGATTAATTTTAAAAATTCATCAAATTTTGAGAAAATCAGTTTTTTTGACGTTTGCTAAAATTAAAATTAAAGATTGGCTTGGTATAGCGACCTGGTCTTAATGAACATACTTTACGATTATAGTACTAAGAAAACTGATGGTTCAATTATAAACATTAATGATTTTTGAAAATTTCATTTTAGAAAATACTCGGTAATTGTTGATTGATTTGAACCAAAAGTATTCAAAATTTAAACTTTTTTTTTTTTTATTTATTTATTATAATGGCATCTGATCTGAATCATATTGCCACCACTTAGTTTACAGAGAAAGCTATATACAATTTAAACATTATTATTATTAAAGTAGAGTATAGGAATCGTAAATCTTTCGAAATTGAATTTGAATGAATTTTTTAAAAAGTCTCTTTTTAACACTAGAATAAAAAATTTGTAAGTACTTTCAGCTTTTTGTAACTTTTGTATTTTTTAATGCTGAAACGTAAGAAATTATAATATTTTTTTACAAAAATTCATGATTTTTATTGATATGTATAGCGTATTATTAAAATTACATATATAATTTTATTTAAAAACTATTTCTTCGTTTCTATTATTATAGTTTTTATTTTTCTAGCATTCTTAAATAAAATGGCGGGAGCTGTGAGGAATTTCACGCTAGTGAGTAAAATACCGAAAGAAGAGATACTAATAATATTAACAAACTGAGTCCCATTGGGAAGATAGGCTTGTGTAAGTAATTTAAATCCACTTTTTATTCTTCACGACATGTGTGTAATTAGAACATTCTTATTATTATAGCTCGAGTGCAAAATCGAGACCAACGAAATTAGGAGATGTTTCGGTGACATCGTTTCTTGGTCACACGGTTTTGTTGTGTGTTCGGAGCATAACAAAGGTATATATTTCTTTTTATGTATATATATATATATATATATATATATATATATATATACATACATGTATACATTGGTATAGTTAAGGGATTTTTCATAATTTTTCTTTATAATAGGTTACAAAATAAAGGGCGTTAGTTTATGCTTCGAAACGATAAAATTGCTGTTTCAAAAGGAGGAGCGTGTATTATCGCTCCTGCCGGTTCTTTATGAAGATAGTGGAAACGTGGAGGAATACTTCCTACATTTTTTCAAAGATCAAGAAATAAGATTTTATAGTTACAAAAAGGTAATGTTAAATTTTTATAATAATACATTTTTATAACAATACATAGCATTCAGGTATTATAATATTATTAATTATTATTTTAGTCCACAGACGATGCGAGTTGGGGCGGCGGCAGAGGAAACAACCGCGGCGGCGGAGGAAACAGCCTCGGCGGCATAGAAAACACCGCGGCATAGAAAACACCGCGGCATAGAAAACACCGCGGCATAGAAAACACCGCGGCGGTAGAGGAAACAACGGCCGTGGTGAAGGAAACAACCGCGGCGGTAGAGAAAACACCAATGGCGGTAGAGGAAACAACAGCGGCGGTCGCGTAAACAAACGCGGTGGCCGCGGAAATTACCGCGAAGACAACCGTGGCGGCCGCGGTAGCAACCAAGGAAATGATAGGATAGGAACTCCAATTCCAATGGTAAATAACATCCATGGCTGCACAATATGTTAAAATTAAATTTAAGTAAGATAAATTATTTCTGAAATAAAAAGATTCATATTCAAGCGTAAATTTTATTGTTTTCTATATTGTATATTTGTATTTTTTTCAGGGGTTGTATATATATATATATATATATATATATATATATATATATATATATATACAAAGTCTAATAATCGGGCATAACATCAATAAAAAACATGAATTTCTTTCAAAAATTTATTTTAAATCCATACGTTTCGGCTATAATCCTAGCCTTCATTCAGTGGAAAAATTAGTTGATCTTAGTGTTAGATTGGAAAATTTAATAATCCATGGTATTAGGATATGGTAATGCACTACACTATGTATTATAAACATTAACTTGAAATTACACAATATTTTCACAAAATACTGATTTGAAAAAATCACAAATGAATAGTGTGTTATTCGTAGACTGGTTGAAGATGCATTACATCACAAAATATCGATATTATGATTTTTTTAACCCTAAAATTTTACATTTTGAAGAGAATACAATTAAAAGAAGATTCGCTGAGGGGTTGTTTTTACAATTACATAACGACAGAGTCATAAATAAACGCTTTGACAATGCGGCCCTTAACGAAACGAACACGTGGTTTCTTAATAGCATGTCAAAATTCCTTAAAAAATAACAAAATTCCATCGCCTTTTAAATTTTCCAAAAAATATCAACACATGCTAAAAACTGCTTTGAGAAAAATGTGACATTTCTATCCTAAACTCCGAAGAGTAAATACATAGTTTCGACAACTTGTTAAGTTATCATGATTATTAGTGTGTTTTACCATTTGTGATGTTTGTGTTAAAAAATATATATCTTATCAATGTGCTCATACTCATACCATGGATTAATAATGGTTTCATATGCTATATTAGGATACAAAATTGTAAGTGTTTTATTACTATTATTATTATTATTGTTTTTCCTTGAAATTTCCTTTCATATAATTTATTTAGTTTCAATTTTTATAGTTAACTTGATTACCACTGAATGATGGCTAAGATGCTAGCCGAAACGTATGGATTTTAAATAAATAAATTTAAAAAAAAAACTCATACTATTTTTATTGATGTTACGCCCGAATATTAAACTCAAATTAAACATATATATCAACATCAAATTCAAGACTATTCAAAAAAATATATATATATATATATATATATATATACTAGCTGACCCGGCAAACGTTGTTTTGCTAAGTAAGTTATTTTATAAACAATTTCTAGAGTATCTAAAAAATTAATACTTTTTGTGTAAGGATGTGTTGTTTGAATTGCTATATACAATGAGGTATTATAGAAACAATAAACCCCATTAGTTTGTATATATTTTATTAATACAACCAAACTGAAAGTTTTATACACTTTCTATAAAAAACATGGCATAATTCAATCCAAGTCTTTGTTGGTCTTTCGACTTATATAGTCATTCCATTTAATCGATTAATGAATGCGTTTCAAATTTTTTGAAATTTTTTTTGGATTCTGGATTTTGTGTATAATTGTAAATAATACTATTGAGCCTATACAAATTTCTCAAATTTCTGCGAGGAGAGATACAAAATGATTTAGGTATCTCTTTTTTGACCTGCTTTTTGAAAAGTTTCTAGTAATATTCGATTAATAAAAGTAAATTTAATAAAAAGTATATATGTAGAACAGGGCAAGGCACAAAGGTCCAATTTGACTTTAAGCAAATATAAATTTTATTATGAAAATCAAACCAATTACATCACAACAAATGACACATTTCAAATGAACAATTATCTGACTACGTTCAGTAAAACTACCAGCTACTTCATCATTGTAAAAACGTGCTTTTTTGCTGTCTTTAAAAAAAAATTTATCTAGACCTTTTTACCCTATAACGGGGTAACTTGGAACGGCCAGATGGCAAGCAGGTCTAATGTCATATTTTAATTTCAAAGGTATTTTACAAAATAATTACATTTTCAACTAATTGCTAGAAAACTACCAATGGAAGAAAATACTTTTACTATGGATTTTCAAAGATTACCATTTATCTCCCAATACCAAAGTCATAAGAATCAAGGTTATAGCTGATTATACATATTTTTCCCTTTACATTCAAATACTGCTGTTAAACAATGCTTAGCTTTACTGGTTTTTGACACTTCGGTCGTGGATCTTCATATATTACTATCCATTCTTGAATAAATTCAGAAAATTATAACTGGAAGTAAGCTATTCGACAAAATGTTCCTTTGATCGATTCCAAATTTAGGTTCTAAATCTGAATAATGTAGAAAAGGTTTTATAAATACCAATGAGTACATAATTATACAAATAAGTTCTTTCAGAGCATTGTGTTTGAGAAAAATATGATTTGTCAACCATACTGAGTTATACATAGTTCGCTTCACTGTTTATACGAATGAGCAATGACACTATCATTATATTATAATTGTTAATTATTTATTTAAAATAAATAATTTTATTATTAATTCCTTACAAATATTGAATTGTCATCCATGCGTGATTACATAGCTGTCATTTGCTTATTGTTATTCCAAGTCGAACAGGATAAAAGGTATCCTATGTCCTTCTCCTGGCTCTGAACCAACTTTTATCAACTTTACCAAAGCCAATTTTCAGTTAAATCGGTTCAGCCTTCTTGAGTTATAAGTTCTGACGATATATCTCCAGAATGCACAAACCGAATTCGACAATTTTGCATTTGCTGAAAAGGTCTGGGGCTCCGTGAGGTTTATAGCTGGGTTATAATATATGAGAACCAAAAACTAATATTCTATCACGATAGTTAACATAAGGTAGTCGATTACTTCAATTAGACCTTTTTATTGTCGAATCAAAGCACCAACTTTTACCAACTTTACCAAAGCCAATTTTCAGTTAAATCGGTTCAGCCTTCTTGAGTTATAAGTTCTGACAATATAACTCCAGAATGCACAAACCGAATTCGACAATTTTGCATTCGCTGGAAAGGTCTGGGGCTCCGTGAGGTTTATAGCTGGGTTATAATATATGAGAACCAAAAACTAATATTCTATCACTATAGTTAACTTAAGGTAGTCGATTACTTCAATTAGACCTTTTTATTGTCGAATCAAAGCACATTTGCTGATAATATATATATGCCAATTAGTTGTAAACACCTGAAACATTTTATAAGATATGTATAAAGAAATTACAAATTAACAACAATTAATGTATAACTATTTACATTTTTATTACAAATTTTGAGGTTATGTCAAGAAACTATATTTCAGAATATTTTTTGTTATTAATTTGTTGATGATTATACTTATTGCTGATATATAATATAAACACCTCAAATACTCTATTTAAATACGTATAAACAAATATACATAAATACCTAATTATATAAATAACTAGCAAACCCGACGAACTCCGTTTCGCCACCCGATGGTTTCGAAAGATGAAGAAATTTTTTGTTTGTTTTAAATTTGAAAAGGAAAAATTTAATTTTATTACACAACAGTAATGAATTTATTTCGATTACAAAAATGAAGTATTTTTTAGTTGAACTTCTCTAAGTAAATGAAAGTGAAACCATAATTAATTCGCAAATTTTCAACTAATTTTCTTAGCTATAAACGAAACGAAATCGTTTTGTGCGTTCTGGAGTTATATCGTCAGGAAGGAAAACCCGACTTATTCATATATATATAGAAGATAATCTATTTGAAATTATTTAAAACAGTTATTGATTATTTTTATTACTCGAATTTTTAATTACGGTGCGGGAGTTCCAGCAGCTTGCATTAAGGCACGATGCCATGCACAACTAATTTTCTTAGCTATAAACATTGCGGAGCCCGAGACCTTTGCAACGAATACAAAATTGTCGAAATCGGTTCGTGCGTTCTGGAGTTATTTCGTCAGGAAGGAAAACCCGACTTATTTTTATATATGTAGAAGATTTCCATTTTCAAGAAATAAATTTCCCCATCGTCCATCTGGCTTCGTTTGCTATTATTAAGAATTAATTTATTTGCCACGTCGTAATAATTTTCCGTGGTTATTAAAAAAATTATATTATTCACGTAATAATTTTTCAAAAGTGGTGTTAAAAAAATGCATATTAATATATTTGTATCAAAACAGAAACACCGAATGACAGTTGACAATCGAATGTAAATGTCATGGATGAAATCATTGATAGTATCATAGATTGAATAAACTACATGGATAGTTTATAAATAATTAATTTTAAATTAGAATGAAATAAAGGGATAAAAAGTATCCTATGTCCTTCTCCTGGCTCTAAACTACCACCCTGCCAATTTTCATCTAAATCGGTTCAGCCGTTCGTGAGTTATAAGTGGTAGCACATAAGGCGATCCTCTTTTATATATATAGATATATATATTAGGGTGGGCCTTAAAATGGTCATTTTCGAATTTCTTTGCTCCCAGGGGCTCAAATGGTTCCAATTTGATAAAAAACAATTCTCTGGAAGTTTTAGCTCTTAATATTAACGTTTAGATAGAGCGCAATTCAATCAAATTTTGTATGGAAAGAGCATGGAAAAAATTATATATATATATATATATATTTATATAATTTATTATAATTTATTTATTATAATTTATTATAATATTATAATTTAAGTATATATATATATATACACTGGAATGTACTATATATGTAATATATATCTCATGTTCAATTCAGTTCAGTTTAAACCATTTTATTTTTAGGCTTCTACCATGAAGAGCAGTAAGTAAACCCAGTGCAAATCAAATAAAGAGTTATTATGTTGATATTATTAATATAAAATTTTAGATTCCACATCAGTAGTTAATAGGGGACCAACGCCAAATGCACGGCGTCTAATTAACACTTGTAAGTAATCTATTAAAAAGTATACTAATGTTACATATCATATCACCTAATATTATATTTAAGATTGTGATGATGGGAATAGGGATGTTTGACCATGGTTCTGGGAGCAGCACAGAGCCCAGGGAGGGGTACAAAAGTGAGTTATTTCATTACATTAATTACATCAATGTCAATGTACATTATGAAGTTAAGACAATTTAAAAAAAAACAGATTTGGAGAAACTCATTTCGAGATTGGATATAAAAATCAATCTTAAATTTGAGCAGCTGAATGCCACCATTGGCAGCAAGTTCCAAGCTGTAATAGACGGCATTAATCAGCAGTGCTGCCAGTGTAAAAAGGCGAATGATTCGCCTGATTATACACTGGCAGTGTACAATAAATTTCCGGTGTCGACGGAGGCAGAACTGCAAGATGTGGAACAGCTATTGACAGATGCGTCAATAGCAGAAAAATTGGTAAATATGATGTTCCTCAATGGATAAAATGGACAAATCAATTACATATACTGTATCATTTATAGAAAGCACGCCTAGGACGAATTGGTGGCGTAGCCTGTAAAAGCGCTACCATATACCTTTTAAAAAAGGTATTTAAGAATGTGGTAGCGAAGGAGTACAGCTGGGTTGGAAGCAAAGCCAAAAACAATTTTTCGGCCCTCCTAATAGTAAAAATAATTATAAGTATTAATTAATACATTAAATGACTTACTTCAAACTATTTATTATTTAAACAAATAATTAATTGAACCAATAATGTTTTCAGATATTGTATCTGAACAACAGCGTGTGACGCAGAGCCAAGTGGAACAGTGTGTCAAAGGATGGCTGCGTCATGCCCATGACAGATTTGTTCGGAGTGCTCCGTAAGTTGAGATATATTCCAGATATTTCCAAAATGTCAATTAATATTTTTTATTATTTAAAATAAACCTGTAAAACTGCAGTTTATAATAATTCAAAATTTGTTCTTTCCAGTGCTTTAGAAGGTGGTGATGAACCCAATGTCAATACTGATAATGATAATGAAAATAATTAAAATAAAAAATTAAATAATTAGTTTAAATTTAATAATACTAGATAATAAGATAATGATATAAGTTTTAGGATAATGATTACCAATGATTTAGTTAAGTTAGTTTAATTTAGTTATTTTTAGTAGTAGTGTAAATAAAATACCATTTAATAAATATGTTACAATGGAATTGCAGTTTTAGTTCATTCAATACTTATAACCCTACAGCCCATTGTGACCCTATGTCAACCATGTGCTGTATGGGTTAAGAAGTATGTATTTCGCAAAAATATTCTTAAACTGTTTTAGATACTGGTTAGTTTTTGGTGAAGATCAAATTCCTTCTATAAAATATTTTATGTTGATAGATATAATGGTTCTAAAAAATATATTAAAATTTTAGGACCCTTCGACAAGTCGTTTAATTTGATTAAACCTATAATCATCAAAATTTGAAAAAAATATTAAAAAATTGTGTCAAAGTTTTAATTGAAAGCAAAAACTTTATTTTCAAAATAAACAGTTGAAAATTTTATCTAAATATCAAAATTTTAATTTTGGTTGATTAACTTAATTATTACACATGTCGGGAAATTCATGCAGTTGCCTAAAAGCAAAATGCAATTTAACGTATTCAGTTATTCATAATCATTTTCGTAAACACCAATACATAAAATAATTTGTTTTTCTATAAAATCTATGATAATTGCCAGATACATGTTAAGTTTTGTTTCGTGGAAATCGTTTTTCTGAGTAGGTTTCAGTTTTTTTTTATGTAGTCGTAAATAGCAAGTTGTTTTAAAATCTCATATTGCAAGGGTAAGATCATCGAAGTTATTTTCTCTTCGAATTCGAATTTAGAACTGACACAACAAAACGGAGTTTGGTAAATATATACTTATTCAAAATGGATCGTATAACGAGTATGTACACATGATATGCTGTTTTTATTTTAAGAAAACACGGCTTGCGCGTATTGGCGGACATTGTCCAAGAGTGGCAACTGTTTCATTATGCAAGATTATATTTATTGATGTGGTTGCCAAAGAGTACAGCTGGGCCGGGAGCAAAGGAAAGAAGATTTTTTCAGTACTGCTGTTTGTTAAATTGATAAAAGGTAATAATGATGTTCTTAGAATAGTAAATAATGAAACTCTTTACCTAAAATATTTGTATTATTTTTTTAAATCAACAATGATTTCAGAGATTGTAGTTGAAATGGTTTTTAAGGAAATTAAAGTGTCGGAGGCTCAGGTAGGAGACTACAATAGAGGATGGCTTCGTCACGCACAGGACCGGTACACCAGGAACGAAGAGAAGACCAGAAGAAAGGATTAGTTTTTAAGTTTAGTTAAGTTTATTGGAATATTTAAGTTCATTGTAATATTTAGTTAAGTTTATTGTAATAGTTAAGTTTTTCATTGTATTATTTTGTTATTTTAATTAAACTAATAAAATAATACAATAAACTAGCACTAATAGACCACATGAAAGACAAAATAGGAAATGAATATGAAGTATACATTAAGAAACAGAGAAGCCCAAGACTGATAATTACGAACGCGACTAGAAAATAGAACGACGGTATGGAAATTTTGCAGGACATGATTGGATACAATCATAATATAAACGAAACAGATCAAATAAAGCTGACTTATCAAAGACAATCGAAGAAAACTGGAAAGTGGATCACATATATAGAAACATCTAGGGAAATCTTTTTAAAACTCACGGAAAACTATATACACTTGGGAAGGAAAATTGCTCATATTGTTGAGGACCTGAACAATTAAGATGTTTTGATATTACCAGACTCAACATTTAAGAAGAGTAATAAAGCAAATTTTGTAATCGACAACGACACCTTTTACAATAAAAACATAAAATTAGAGAACAATAAACCTGATTCGCATATGACTCAATTCGACTTGAGCGGGTACACGCATCCCGAGTCTTTTACACTTTGTAATTCTGCCTCAAACCGGAAAACAAAATCTCACCCCTAATACTACGAGAATTACCTGGCGATTCAGTATAAAAATTCCTTTTGACAATAAAAATCTGACAGGTAATATACATATTATGTTAAAGAGATTTTTTTTTTTTATTTCTTTTATTGGCCTCTGGTAACCATTTAGCCACATACATAATATACAATATATAGGTAACATATATGTTATATTAATCACTTATATCTTAATTTTACTGTCATTAACAAACCTAATTATGTAAGGATAACAAGTCAAATTTTGCAATAATGTTGTCAAATTAAACGGTTTGATCAGTGTTTTTATAGAGTGTAGTTCCTCTAACAATTTTGCCCTGCTTGCCTCAAATATACTACATTCTAGTATGATGTGTTCCGGTGTTCCGGTGTTCCGCTTGATGCTCCACAAGGACATAAATCTGTCACTATTATTCCCAGCCTTTTCAGGTGTGCAGGGAAGTTTCCATGGTTAAATCTCAGCCTCGTTATTGATACGATAGTACCTCTGTTTGCATCTGGATATTTCTGAAACCAGGGTTTTATCTTTAGTTTGGGGTTGACTACCTTGTAGTATCGTCCCTTTGTCTCCGATGATCTGTCCCATTGCTCTTTCCATTCGTCCAATATTTTTTTCTTTAAATTATTCATATAATCTTTCCTAGTCGCTAGGTTGATCCTCGTACCATATTCTGAAGCCCATTTTGCTATTGAGTCCGCTTCTTCGTTTCCACTAGAACCGGAGTGCGATCTAGTCCATAATATTTTAACTATATATTCGTTCTCCAATAGCTGTATAAGTCTGTTCCACACTTCGTATACTAATGTCTCGCTTAATCGATTAGTAAGGAATAAATTTTTCAATTTATCTATGCAGCTTTTGCTGTAGGTAACGATGACCACCTTAGTGACTTTGTGTCTTTCGATATATTCAATTGCTTTTTTAATAGCTATTAGCTCAGATGACCAAACTGAAACGAAGTCTGGTAGTTTATATCCTATTTTGATATTATCGTTTTCATAAAATAAAGCGCAGCCAGTTTTGTTATTAATTTTTGACCCGTCTGTATATATAACTTTGTAATCGTTTATGTTGATTGTATTCGTCTAATGTGAAAAAGCTATAATACGGGTGTTTATTGTATTTATTTGTATCTCCTCTTGTTTCAATTATCTTTAGATAGCTATATACCAAGCTTGGTTTTGGACGATTTCTCCAATAGTCACTTGTTAATGTATCTATGGCTACATTCTTGATATTTTCGATTGTTCTATTATTTTGTACTTGGTATTTTTTAATTACAAATTTATCACTTAAATATTGGAATCTTGAATGTAAAGGCATTTCTCCACCTTCCACCAACAAGGCGTTTGTAGGTGTGGAGATCATTGCCCCTATGCACAGTCTCAAACACTTATATTGAATTTTTTCTAGCTTTCTGCAGTGAGAAGAGTGAATGCTAGACTTCCATACTCCCATGATGGTCTAATTATTGTTTTATACAAATTCAGGGCTGTGGTAGGGTGAGCTCCCCACCATGTCCTATTTACCATACGTAAAATGTTGATTTTTGGTTCAATTTTTGTGATTACTTGATTTATATGTGTTTTGAAGGATAGTTTTTTGTCGAATGTGACGCCCAAAAATTTATTATTTTCTTGTATTTTGATTGTATGGTATTTAGTCGTTAGTGATGCTCTTTCTTCTAGCTTCCTGGGTCTTGTAAAAATTCCGATTGAGCTTTTTTCGTCCGACAATTCAAGTCCTTTCTTTGCGAGCCATTCATGGAAGTGATCTATGTTACGGCTCATCACCTCATAAGCTTCCTGGAGGCTTGATTTTTCTATATATATTACGACGTCATCTGCAAATTGTAATATTTTGGTACCTGTTTCCCATATTTTTTCTATGTCTCTTACATAAATTGAGTATAAGATGGGGCTAAGAATTTCTCCCTGTGGTAAACCTTTGTAGATTTTCCTCGGCCCTATCAGTTTCCCATTTATTCGGAAAAATATCTTTCTCTCTCGGATGTTAGTCGTAATTGAGTTTATGAATTTTCCTGGTAATCCAGTGTTAGTCAGAGTATCTTCCAGCACCTCTGGTAGGACGTTATCGTACGCACCTTTAATATCGCTAAATAAAGCAACGACATAGTTGTTTTTTGCCATTGATAGATATAGATCTGTTATAAAAATTGTTAAGTTGTCATATGTTCCCATGCCCTTTCTAAATCCACATTGGGATTTGGGAAGTATGTCATACTTTTCTACCCACCATTCTAATCTTCTCTTGATCATTCTATCTTTGACTTTTGCAATGCAGGAAGCCAAAGATATGGGTCTATAAGATGAAACTAAATTTGGGTGTTTATTCATTTTTCTGATAAGTATTATCACTTGTTGCCCCCAATCTTCTATTACTTCTGGATTCAGCCAAACTTTGTTAATTATATCTACCAGTATACTTTTAGCTTGTGATGTCAAATTTGCAATCATTGAATATGATATGCCGTCTTTTCCAGGAGCTGTGTTGTTGCTTCTCTTGATAGCTATTTCCAGTTCCCACAATGAGAATGGTTCCATCAGACTGTTTGTTTCTCTTTCCAGGACAGTTTTATTTCTATTGCCTAAGCCATTTTTGGCACCCGGTGGTGATAGATAGTCGATGATTTCCTCACTAATTTCTTCAGGGATATTACTATATGTGTCGGTCCCGTTCGTGTGTTTCTTGAGACGTCTGATCATTCCAAATACTTCTTTGACTGAAGTATTTGGATTCAATTTATTGACGTATTCCTTCCAACTGTCTTTTTTCTTCTTCCTGAAAATGTTTTTGATTTTCTTGTTTATATTCTCACACGTTAAATAGTTTTTATAGTTGGATTCGTGTCTATGAGCTTTTTCACTCTCTTTCCGTTCCTTTATTAGCTGATTGCATTCGTCATCCCACCACACTAGTTTAATGAACCTAGTATTAATCAATTTTTTCCTTTTTGGAATGCTTTTTTCTGCCGCTGAGTTAATTATCCGTATAAAATCTGTGTACGCTTTTACGGGGTCACTTACAAAAAATCCATTTAGTTCATCTTCTAGATGTATTTGATACTTTTCCCAGTCTGCTTTATTGAGGTTCCATCCAAGATCGTTATTTTTGAGTTGAGAAACTTCTTTTTGTTTCAGAGTTAGAATTATGGGGTAATGATCTGAGCCCAGAGACTCATCGATTACACTCCAATCTATTTTGTGCGCTATGTCCTGAGAGCAAAATGATATATCAACTGCTGTAAAATTGTTTTTAGATCTCAGAGTTGGATTTCCATCATTGAGTATAAACAAGTCATTGGACTCTACGGATTCTAGTAAATTATTTCCCATTCTGCTATTCCATTTACCTCCCCATGCATAATGGTGGGCGTTAAAATCACCGCACAAAATGAATGGGTTTTGGAACTGTGACAATATATGATTCCATTGACTTACTGAGATATTGCTGTTAGGTGCAACATAAATGGATATAATGGTCAATTTGGTGTTACAGAACACAAGTGTTATTCTTTTGATTTGGCACTTGTTTACATCTATTGTGCCTATATTAATATTCTCTGTATTGAGTACCGTGATATTATCCTTGACTATTATAGCCGTACCTCCATAACCATCATTTCTATCGTTGCGGAAGATCTTGTAACCTCTGAAAGTGCAGTTGTTACCACCTTTTAACCATGTTTCTGAGAAGGCCGCTATTTGAATCTTTTTCTCGTATAGAAAATGTTCAATGCAGCCTTTGTTGGCAAACACTGATCTACAATTGTATTGCAATATTTTCAATTCCTGTGTCATTCTTGTCATTTCGGATTTGTTAGGTTTATCTGATCTCTTTCCATCCGATTAATTATGGCCATTAGCACTTGATTATTTTTTTGGTTGGTAGGGTTAAAAACATCCTTTAGTCTTTTGATTATGTGGTTCAGAGATATTTGCTCTGATGTGCTTGGATTTGGTTGTAATCCTCTTTTCTGTATATTCGTCGTTCTAACATCCTTCTCTTTTATTTTATCTCTGTTGTCCTCTTTTGTCATTTTTGTATTTACGTTTTCATTTTTTTTAAATGGTATTTTATTTATATTAGGTGACGCTTTTCGTGCATCGTTTTCTATTTTATTGTTATTATTAGAGTTTTTAATGCTGTTGTCTATGGTTGGTGTCTCAACGCTAGTATTGTGTAGTCTCCGTTTCTTGGGCTGATTCACTTCCGTATTTTCTGGTTCTTTATCTCTTGTGCGTTGTTGGTGATCTTGAATATCGGGAAAAACTTTTTTGTTTTGTAAGTCTAGTCTAGCTGTAATTATATTTGCGTAGGGTCGGTTCTCCAAAATCCTTTTTGCTTCATTATAACTTGCATTATTAAATTCCATTATTTCCTTTAATTTAATTTGTTTTTTGTAGACTTCGCAATTTTTGTTAATTGCCTGATGTCCATTGCCGCATAATGCACATTTGGGTTCTTCCTCCCTGTTATCGCACTCCTTGTAGTTGTGGTTACCCGAACAATGTCCGCACCTGACACTACTTCGGAACTGTGTGGTCACGTGACCATAACGTAAACAGTTATAGCATTGGATTATTTTGTTGTATTGACTCACCCGACACTTCACCGCATGTATTGTTACTTTCTCAGGTAACCTTTGGCCTCTGAAAGTTAGAACGCATACGGGCGTTTTTACATAATCGTTGTTTTGTTTTTTAAGAATTCGTTTGACTTCTAATATTTCCACTTCAGATTTTATATGTTTCAAAATATGTTCTTCTGATAGCTCGGTGTCTACGTCGTATATTACTCCCTTTTTTATTACAGTAGATAGTGGTATATATGCCCTTGCGCCGATCTCTGAGAATATATGGTCCACTACCAACTTATTTGTGAATTTGTAGTCATAACATTCAATTTTGATTTTGTTAATTCCAATAGCTTTAATTTCCTTAATATATTTGTCCATCTCTGGGTGCTTGTTAAATATCTTTCTTCCTAATGCCATGTGGTGTAGTTTGCCTATGTTTTTGTTCATCGATTCCACATAAATTAAAAATGGTCCTATGTCTTTTTCTGTGTATGACACTGTTTTAAATACTTTAGTATTTCTCGATTGATTATTTTTTTCATATGTATTCTCATTAATCTTATCGTTGGTTTTTAAATTTTCATTAATATTAATTACCTCATTATTATTATTAGTTTCTTGGGAAGGTTTGTCCTCTGTGAGATTTTCACTAGCACTGTTTTTCTCTCAAGTCGTTTCTAGATTTGTTATTGTTTTCATTGGCTTGCTGTTTAATACAACGTCACTTTCTTGCACTGAATTGTTTGTTTCTTTAGGTGTAACATCTCTATTTAAATTATTTAAATTAGCGTTTGTTTCAGTTTCCATATCTTCTCCATAACATATACGCAATGCGTTTCCTATGCACGGACCTAATTGTATTTGTTCACGGTCATCGTCGGGACCCTCTCCGTAGGGTCCGCTATCCATTGTATCACTATTTCAACTACCTGCTACGGATTATTCACTATTCAACACTGAGGTCTTTATCGTTCGAACGCTCGTTGCTGACTGATGTTAAAGAGATTTAAATTTTTTAAATACTACTCAGTAGTATTTGATCGTGCGATCAAACGATAAATTATCTAAAGAATATTACGTGATTACCGAGGCAAATAAAATACTTTCATTACTAACAACTAAACAAAACTTAACAAAACTTTTAGCGAACGACAAATTAATCTATATGATTCTAAATATCTTATCTTTATTTTAACAAACGAACTGCTAAAACTCTAGATATATTTTGTAACATACTGATAGTTTAGATTCAATAGAATAGTTTTAGCTAAACCTCTAAATAAAACTATGATTAAAATACTTATTCGGAAGCTACTGCTTTCAATATGATATGCTATAGATTTTTTATCATTAA